>NW_006760391.1:2709014-2745138 GCF_000271605.1 Fomitiporia mediterranea MF3/22 | reverse complement strand
TTTTGAAAGTATGAATTTAGGTACTAATAGTACACATTTATGTTAAGGATTGAGTGAGATGTTGTATTTTCTTTGTGTTTTTCAACTTTGTGACGAAAAAATCACGTGATCTTGCCATTCTAAGGAATTATGCAAGCAGCAGTAATATCCCAAATCACCCAAAAGAGCCATAATTAGAACTATATTCTCCTCCATCACTGTCCTTTACATCTATCTTTCCCCCTGCTTGAGGTTGTGTACTGCTGTGTACTGCTGTGTTTCACCAAGATATGTCTCCTGCGTCCCGAGTCGCCGACATTATGTTCTGGATATGTTACGTAATCCGAACATTTCTCAAATAACTCGCAGCATCTCGCGCTCACTCAAGATGTACCCACTGCTTTCCTTGCACACCATGTATGGGCACCCTGTGAGGGACATATTTTTGGAGAAAGTGATGCGGAGATTCTCTTGATACATGGTTGAACGACTGTATAATGCGCTGTTAAGCACGATCATCGCACACCTAGCCCATGATCGGAAATACCTGAAAATTTTGGTGGCGTGAAACTTGTCCGATCTCTATGCCGTCTCATATCTGGTCAATGCTTCGAAGAGATGCGTTTCTTGGCCAAGTCTCTTATGAATATTAATAGACTTTGACTCTGGGCTATATGGTGCTCCTTTACTCGTGACCTTCCGACTTGGTACGAGTGCGAGTAAGCCTCCCTACGGCTATTTGAGTACCTTTCAGATTAGAAAATGTATTCAACTAAGCATATGCCTTTTTCTAGTTATTTCAAATGTATATTTCTGCTGCGAATAGTCTAGTTTCGAGCTTCACGAGTACACTAGCTTTTTCTAAAGCTTCCGGGATTACATGAGGATTCCAAAGGAACGCGCCCATAGCTTCTTTTCTTAGAATCTTCTCCCGATCACTCCCAACATAATCATGCCTTTGTCAAATCAGGTATCAAACCCTCTAAGGACACTTAATCTAAATGAATTCTCCAGTGTAACCGCTGTCAGACTTTGATCCCGTACATATACCTCCTCACGCCCTCCCCAGCGACGGTGTTCTTTATGATCCCGCGTTCACCCTCATTATACCCATAGCAAATGACCTTCGTCATACGATCTAATGACAGTAGCAGCGACACCAACGATGGTATAGACCCTGATGTTGTGACACTCCTATTGTCAAGCACGATCTACACCACGTACTTTCAAGTCTTGATTCTGACGCTTTTGGTGTATGATCTCGGTACGCGACATTGGTGAAACTTGTATAGTTTCCGCTGACAGAACGGTGCAGCTACCACAATGGATAAAGAGGTATAATCGTACGTTCCTATAGATTGGGATGCGTATTAACGGATCCATGACCCCTTTTAAGGTCCGGTACTTCTGGGTCAGAACCCCTTTCCTCGATCTTCTCGTTATGCTCTAACCCTAAATGTGGCTTGGATGCTCAGAAAACTCCACGGAGTGTTGTCAATATTGCTTTCTTTCTAGTATGTCATTGTACCGGATCTGCTTTCACATCACTGACTGAACGTTTAGAATCGCTACATCGGCATAATGGGTCCTGCTGCATTCTTGTACTGTTCGTTCTTTACCATTCGTTATTGAGCTAGACTAGCGAATAACGCAAACATGACCTTGAAGGGAGCACGTACTCGGCAAATCATACTTCGTATGTGCACAATCGAACTTAAGGAGGTTCATCGAACTGATTCGATTGGTTCACAATAACATATATAGCTGTAAGTCTCGTCAGTATCTTGGTACATTGCATGCAAGTGACAATTATCAGGTTCTGCAACTGCCTGGCTGAAAAGTCTTTCCGGTAAGCTCTATGTCACCCAATACTTTGTGTATATGTGAACTTACGACGGCCGCTCTGCTAGACCTGACTGTCCGAGTCATAATCGACTGTAAGCTGGTGTCGATGGACCCATCATATTATGTATGGATAATCCTAAACTACTGCAGACATCCTCCTGCATAGAGTTCTGGCTCTTTACTGCTACGGTGAGTTGCAAGGACTTATGTGATAAGAGCTACCTTAATCAAACTATAATGCAGAACGAAGATTATCGATGCCACTCAAAATATTATTCGTGATGGAGGAAGGATTTCGCCTCGGAGCCTTGATCTACCTTGTACATGCTCAAGAGGGTGCGTGTGATATATCGGCCGCATACGCGCCATTTTGCCAAACTTTTTTCCCCCTTTACTTTCAGTCACTGCCATTCGCTTGTCGGACAATGTTACACTATGTACGGTCGGAAAGGCATTGTCTTTGCAGTTGCTTATAATAGACTGGTACGTAACCTTGTCATTCTTGCAAAATCAAATGATTTTCATCGGGGTTCTCAATCAGGATTATACCGCTGGCTTATGAACTCCTTATCATGGGTTTAACGCTTGCTCGCGCTGTTGAATTTTGGCAACTCTCTGCTGGTTTCAAAGGGTTGACACTAGTCAAGATCGTTGTCCTTGATCAAATTATGTATTTCGCCCTGTGAGTCGAGCTTCTCTGTGTCTACCCTACAATCTTTTTTGAAAAAAAAGGTAATTTACTGACTGGCCTTCTTTCTTATTTGAAATTTCGAAATCAAATCAGAGTCATAATATGCTGTTTATTCAACTTGCTCCAATTCGCTATCCGGGAAGCCAGCGTAGTAACCCAAACCATCACATACGCTCTCGGGAGCACCTCGTTCCTTTGTATCCTAGGCAGTCGAATGCTATTCAACCTAAAAGAAGCAGGACAGAATGGTCTTAACGAAGGAACAAGTTATCGATTAACTCAGACCGGTCCTGAGGAATTCGAGATGCGGTTCGCTTGAATTCTCTGAATTCTTTTTATGATGTTATGTTATACATATGGTTTATGTGTCGATTTTGCTTTCTCAAGGAAAAATTGTATTTACTCTGCTCTGCTCTCCTTTTCCCCTCTACAGTTAGAAATATCTAATTTGTAATATTATTATCATGAGTTATTATGATCGGAACATTGTGGAACATCCACTAGAGGAATAATTTATGGAGGAAGCTTATTCTGTCCTACCACCGAATTTCCGACCGTAACTGTCCTATTAGTTATGATCGAAACATAGCCTTAGAAAGTTATAGTGGCAAAATTTTACTGCTGCTAAGCATAAGCATTGATGCTAGCCTTCCTCGTAAGGATCGAATGAAGGCCGCCTTCCGCATACATATTGCCAAGTCTTTGGAGGATTTATGCGCTTTTATTATCAATTGTTTCTGCGACATCCAATCCTCTCTCACGGAAACGTTGTGTCTCGCAAGGTTATATTGACTTCAGCACGCTCCATGCTTTATTGTCCGAGAAGAAAGGAAACACATCTACGTAGGAGACAGAAGAATTATTATCGAGAGGTGACACACAACAGATGAAGTCGCGCATCCTCAAATCCCGGCCCTATGGATCCCTATCGTTCGTTGCTATTTTCGCTTTAACTGATCGTGGTATATGCAACTGTTGGTTGCGCGATTGGTCTCGAACGATCATAGTTCCTGGCAGCATTACGAACATTCATGAATTAGTAAACCCAACTGACAAAGAAAGGTATAAAACTGACAATCATGTTGAGGTTTCCGGAAAGTAGACGGTTTTCAAGGATGCAGCCGTCAGGGATGTCAATACGCTGGCCTTCGTTTGCAACGACTGAAAGAAGATTTAGGTTAGATGAAGAAGGCACATACTTTGTAGGACAACGTACCGATGACAGTTCCTCGAAGAGTAACGTTGCGACCAAAATAGACATCGCCCGTAACCGTCAAGTGATCGAGTTCGATGATCTTTGGGATCTTCTTGAAACGCTTCTGGAATTGTTGAATCTGATATTGAAATTTTTTAAATTTTACGCGTTGAGCTATAACGAAGGATTACTGACCTTCTTGAAATGATCGCCGAGCTTAATAACAGGGGATGTTCCGAAGAGCCTGTTCTCGTTCATGACAAGCTGACCATGCTCCAGCGAGTAGATGTCGCTCTTAATGAGCAACAAGTCGGAGCACGACTTAACGGGTAGGAAGCGCGAGCGCGGGACATTGATACCATGTGCGTTGCGGAAGTGTTTGATGGCAGCACCGCAGGCGGTCTCAAGCTGGATCACCGCCTGGCCGTCATCAAGGTTCTTTGGATTGACGATAATCTCGAGCTCCATGCCCTCCTCTTCCATGACACGTTTGAGCGCTAAATGTCAGACGGGGAAAAGTAAGATTTATGAACGACAAGACAACGATGTCCGTACCCTTCAAGTTAATCCACAAGTTATTTGTGTTGAAGATCTTGAATTTCCGAACTAAAGTTCAAAACACGAAGCTTAGCGTGTATGGCTAGAAGCAATAACAATGACATACTAGCTTTGAAGTCTTCTACATGTTCCGAAGGAACTTGGGCAATTTCAAGAAGACGGACGGTGCCTTCGTAGTCAATGAGTGTACCACCCTTTTGAGGACTTTGAGTACAAATAGGGACAAATAAACGCGCATATAGTCACCTTAACGTCGGCCTTGGTCTTGTCAGTAACTTCCATAATGAATTCTGATTGGGTATCCATCATATGTTTAAGGATTCCCTGGTCGACACTACAAAAAATTGTCAGTGCCAATCCTCAAAAGCGTTGCACATAAAACGTACACAGCACCGAGGTTGTCCGAGTTCGAGACAAACAGATATTCCTTGCCCTCAGCGAGGAGTTGATCGAGCACGCCAGAGTGTGTGATTGCATTGTATAAATCTCCGTGACCGGGAGGGTACCAGTAAATCTTGTCGTCCTCTGCACTCTTCGGTACGGGGAGCAACGTCTCCTTGTGTATACGCGGATAACGCGATTGATTAAATGTCGTAATACGCAATTGCTGATTTGCATATTTCTTGATGATCCGCAATGTATCGTCATGCGTATTGAAAGACGTCATAAGGATAAGTGGGACGTCCACACGATGCGTGGTGTTGAGGTGCTCAATCTGGCGCACGGTCAAGTCGAGGAAAGTCATGTCATCCTTCACCTCGAGCGCGCTCTTCGCCCCGGTCATACCTGCCGTGCCATTTGAATCAATTAAAAATGACGAATGATCAAACTCAATGTATGCATACCCATTGAGGTACCGAGACCACCGTTCACCTTGAGAACAGCAAGTTTGTTCAGTATTGTCGGGTCGTTGACCTTTGGAAGTGCATCGTAGGGCACGATCTGTTCTGCAGCAGGAGATTTAATCTTGTCCCATTGACTGTTGGATGCGTCAATACGCGATACGAGGTCTAAGGAGTGCGGGCTCACATTTCTACGCTCTTCGCTCGCTCTGCGAGGTAGCGGGTGAAGAGATCGAAAAAGGACTGCATCTCCGTGTCGAACGCCTACCGTAGATATCGGTTAACAGGTAAATAACTAAAAACGATATTCAACCGGTCACATACCTTCTTCATCTCGGGTTCCCGGATAGTATTGACGAGGCGACCGAGCTCGTTGCGCATGGCCTTCGCTGCCACACCAGTGGTGGCAGTCTTGAAGTCAATATGACTGGTGCCACGGACGCGCGAACTTATGGAGTCGCCTTGAGGCAGGAGGGAATTCGACATTGTTCTAGGGATTTGTCAGGGGAAATTAGATATGATGAGCGATGGGATGGACGAGAGGATGGGGGAGGGTGAAGGAGGGTGGAAGCGAGTCTGCGATTCTGAGCAGCTTTAAGTGTGACGCTGGTGACGCCGCACGTGTATACTTCCGAACGGCTTAACCGATCGCAGAAAATAGTACGTACACCGTTTCGTAGCTCGACGGCGACGTGGCGACGTGCCGTGGGGACGAGCACAGGAGGGCGGATGCAAAATCAAGAGCTTACCTTGTGATAGTTGTGAAAGAAGAAGGGGTAGTGGGTGTTGCAGGGCTCTGGACGCTCCGATGGCGCTTTAAGCTTGGTCGAATATGGATTTGTGGAGACGGTACTGCAGATGACGCCTCAAGCGATGAATCCGGTAGGCCTGATGTTCTGAGATGGGGACTGCTGGAGTTACTGCTGGAGCTGCTACTTGTACCCTCGCCCGTGTCTTCTGGACTTCCGAGTGCAGTGTCTGCACTTTCTTCACTGATTGTCCAGATCGACAGGGCCGCCCTTTTCACCCGGCTATTCCCTACCGTGAACCGGTTTGCAAGCTGTGATGACGGCCCCGGCTCGCCAAAGAACATCCCCATATCCTGCGCACGCTCGCTCAGTTCACGGCTGTATCTAGACGAACGTGTGTGCACGGCTTCCAGCAGGCCTATCGAAAAGGAAAAGGAGCGAGGTTCGACCGCGCGTTGACCGGGTAAGCTACGATGACACTTATACACGTCTTAGCGGCGGCTAGTAATCACCAGGCGCAAAATTGCATGGCGTGAACCGACATCCGTGGACTCTCACTCAGCTGTTGCTTTTGACCGTCTCTGCATGTGTGCCTCCCGTTCCTGGTGGTGGCTACGTAACGCGCTCAGACCTCGTTCCGCATTGTTGCCTCGTTCTAGATCTTCTGATCCCTCCTGCGGGAGTGCAATCGTCCACTCCCGCGTCCTCCGGTATTTCAATTGCCTCGAAGGTTTACTACTGTTATTCAGAGTTCTTTAGACTTTTATTGCGTGCATATTGTCAAGTCATCATTGCTGCAACGAATCCCTTCTTTACCCGTCACTCTGTTCGCGGCTACACGCACGGAAATGGCGCCATGTCGGATGTCCGCAGTCGGACCGTACATGAACCAAAAATGACAGAAGTCCGAGCAAAATTGCGGAAATATCCCTGCAAGGCCGTCTGTAGAGAAAATCCACAGGTTCAAACCGAATTTGGTTCAGAATTGCGTGTTACGGAATCACTGTTCCCACAACCAATCCGCACGGTTTTAGAGCTGCAATCGAGAGCTCCTAGAATATGGATATCTCCGGTTTTGTACCTGTAAACTGATGGCCCTCAAAGACCGCAACCCCTGCCATTGAGCGGTTCGTTTAATCACCAGAGGGCCTGGGTGTTCAGTTCCCATCTTCACGAGTGGAGTTGTTATCTGTACCGTATATAAGAAAAGAGTACAAGGCCGAGTCTTTCGATCTTCTTGCTCGCACTGCTCTCGGTGCCTCTGCCGCAGTTTTCTTCCGCTTTTGAACGCAATTGAGTTTTATTTTATTTTTACGCGTTCATTCCAAAGATCGATTTTTTCTGAACAAATTCTACGTCAGCCTAGAGTGGCCACGTAAGCAACGCAAATCTGATCGTCGATCCTCTACCGGAATAAGACTTCTCCCTCTTGGCTCCCATACGATCTGTGTGAGCACGAGAAACAGCCGCCAGTAATGATGCGTGCACGCAGTGCTTTACGCGCGCGTCTCTTTCTCTCGGACAGCTCTCTTGCGGCCGTCCGCTCTGTCTGGCTGCTTGCTGTCCTTTGGTACGAGGTTGGCACGTTTTATTGGACGATAACGAGGTGCCGTTGGCCTGATGTGGACCTTGTGTTCGGAGAGAAACTGGTGAGTTACGAGATTCCTCTGGCCCAGGCTTCGTTTCTCGGGGAAGACATTGGTCTGTCGTGCCGACCGAACTGAAATCTTAACCTTGTGAACCACGATGGATGGGAAAGACGACTATAACGTTGCTTCTTCTACTGTCTCAAGACATGTCTGCACAATCCGAACTTTGACTGAGTTGTCTTCTGTGCATATAGGATGACGGACCTACACCGCCAACACACGCGTTGCTCGTCACAGACCCTCAGCTTCGTGTACCATATGAGCACCCTATATGGAGACGATGGTTCCATATCACCGACGCCTCGCTACGGAAGCGATGGTCATTTGCACGTCGAACACGACCAGACGTCATCGTGTTCTTAGGTGACATGCTAGAAAGTGGAAGATATGCGATTGATGACAATGAGTGAGTAGACTTCTTTACAAACTTGAATATTTTCTTTCCTCTTCGAGGGACATATGAGCCCAAGAAGTGCCCCTTGTCGTTGTTCGGTTCTTGAGGCCTAGAATCCAAGGTTTGGCCCACTCCGGTGTCTACTTTACTGAGCAGGTAGACAATGTTCGTTGGAGGATTCCTCAAGTGATCTCTGCCTCGAGAATTTGTCGCATCTGAATAGACGCTGCTATGCGTTGGAGGACAAACGCTGCCCAAGTTTATTGTCTCACTTCAACGCAGGGCATTTCCATTGTTGTTCACGTCGATGTATCCTGCTGTACTTAATGCACTAATCTTTGCGTTGCCTAATTGTGCGAATGTCATGCAGATATTGGGAGTCTTTCCGATACTTCAAATCGGTGTTCTCGTCGGATCCGAGTACAAAAGTATTTTTTGTACCGGGTAACCACGATGTAGGGTAAGTCTGAACTTCTCTGAGTACTGCTTGCTAGACGCTGACGTTGCATGCTTTCGTCGCTGCCTGCACGAAATTCTCTCTTGGAATAGACTCGGCCCCACCGCAAGGCTGAACGCGGCACATGCTCGTAGACGTTTTGCAAAATTCTTCGGTCCTCTGAATCAAAAAGTTAGCATTGGCAACCACACTCTCGTGATGCTGGATGCCCCAGGTCTCGTTGACGAGGACTATCGCCGCGCTGCAACTGGGAAGACATTTGAAGAATGGGATGCGATACCTAATGGAGCCGTGGAGTTCATTAACAAGTTTGCTGGGTGTTCGTTCATACTTGCTACTCCTGACCTACTTTGGCAACTGGACTGAACTTTCATATTGTAGTGGGCACTGACGAACCTGTTGTACTATTCAGTCATATCCCCTTATTCCGACCAGACAGGGCACCATGTGGACCATTACGAGAAAAGGGCGGTATACGTCGAGGTGTCGGTCCAGGCTTTCAGAACATCCTGATGCGTGACACAACAAACTATATTCTTAGATATGTCAGGCCGGCTGTAGTGTTTAGGTATTTTCTCCTTTCCTTAGTAGGAAGTGTTAACTAAAGCGATGCACAGCGGTAATGACCACGACTATTGTGAATATACTCACAGTATTCCTTTACTCTCAGAGGGTCCCGAGCCAAAGGTGGAATACGTACGCGAGGTGACGGTCAAGGCTATCTCATCCCCTGGACACATCCGTAGACCGGGTTTCCAACTTTTGTCTCTTGGATCTTCCTCCTCTCAACAAGCGGACAGTAGATCGCTTGCCGACGTCCCGTGCTTCTTCCCCGATGAGCAAGCCATCTTCTACGGCCGATATCTCCCGCTGTTCGTCATATCGTTGCTCGTACTCACAGTGTCTGCATTTAGGCGACATCGTGGCAAGCAGGAGCACTTGGACGTCGTGGCAGCATATGAGAAGGGTTACGATCTAAAGGTTAATTCAGGTTTTGCCACGCCGCCTCCCTCAGGAGGTGCCAATACTCCGATTCTACGCTCGCCGTCTTTTGAACACCAACGGTTTGAAGCGGACACTGTGACAACCTCCCTTTTAAGCACAGCTCGCTCGATGGGAGCAAACAGTCTGGCTCCGACACTACGAGCAGCTGCAAATGTTCCGTTTACACCTGGTACACCGAACTTTACGGTTGACGGAGTACCTACCGCATTACGCTCACCCGGCTTATTGTCCACCTCGCCAAGTGGTGTTGCACAATCTTTCCCCCGTACTCACATTTCAAGAAGCTCCGATGTAGATGAAGAAGATGAAGAAGATTACTTCCAAACTCCTGCGCATCAAGCACGATATCGTCTCCCATCCGAAAGTAAGGACGACTACTTCAACCTTACTCTCGGCAGGGCACGACAGCGTCGGCGTTTTGTATGGACATGGACCTTCGAGCTTGGCGGACGGAGACGACGTTTAAGAATTGGTTTGCCGTTCTTACTTGAGCATTTGTGTCAGTCATTTGTTAGGGCCTTCCAAAGTCAGATGTTGGGGAGACGAGGGACTAGGGATCCTCGAGAGACAGTACTGAAAGGGTTTTTGGACGATTTATTTATGGCTGCACGGCCTGCGGCTCTCTTGTATATTTTTATCTGGATTGTCTTTCTTATATAAATCGCATTTCAGATTGCTCTATTAGTATTAGACATTTAAAACGAGTGCAGATCAGTAAATGTTGCAGTCATCTCTAATCATACAGGCATCGTCCGCCTTAGGAATGAAATACTGTTATTGTTTATGGATCGGTGACTTTGATACTAGGACGTTGGAGAGAGCAATTCGGCAGCAAATAATGTTGGACTAAAGCGACAAGTTGGGTCTCATTAGTTCGATTACATATAATTTGAAATCGCGTATCTAATCACGTGCGTGGAAACGATTTAGGTGAAATAACCACTTCAGTTCGTGCCTGGCTTGTACTTTACTTGATTGCTGCCATGACACAAACCTCTCTGCTCAACTATGAAGCACCATGTACGTTGTAGGTCTACTTTTTCTCAACAGCCGCTAACTCGTGTAATTTTCTCCAGGGGCAGTCTATGCAATGGACTGGTGCAAGACCCCGGCACCAGGACAGCACTCGCGTCCGCGAACTGCTTTCCGCCTAGCTCTCGGTTCATTCACAGAAGATTCACGAAATAGACTCGCGATTATAGGGCTACAAGACGAGCGAGTGTTGATCGAAGATGACTATGATTACGAGCAGCATGCGGATTTCGTTTCCCTTGTCGAGGCACATCATGGATACCCTGCGACCAGCGTGCAGTGGCAGCCTGCAACTGCGGCTACATCGGGATCAGGAAGTGCAGGGTCTGAGCTGCTTGCTACCTCCGGTGATGCCCTTCGTGTCTGGGAGTATGCGAGTGATAGTACTAGTGCACAGGGTGGTACATATGTCGGCATGAAGCAGGCTAGCGGTGTGCACCGATTAACACTTAAAAGTACCTTATCGGGGGTCCGTAAGATATCTTTTACTGTTGTATGGATACTCCTCTAATTTTGACCTCCTTTGACAGTCAAAAGTTCAGCAACCGGGAAATACTGGTGCTCCCATTACCAACTTCTCCTGGAATGAAAAATCCCCCTCAATGATAGTCACTTCCTCGATTGATACAACATGCACCGTGTGGAATATCGAAACTGCGAGCGCAGTAACTCAACTCATCGCACATGACCGTGAGGTCTACGATGTAGCTTGGTTACCTGGATCAACAGATATCTTTGTCTCCGTCGGTGCGGACGGTTCACTACGAGCATTTGACTTACGATCGTTAGAGCATTCCACAATTCTGTACGAAACACCCACACCGAAGCCACAAAGCGTTGCTGCCGCGAGTGCAGCTGCAGCTGGTCGACCGGCAACAGCACCTTTGCTGCGGATCGCATTCAACCCTGCAGATGCGAATTATATGAGCACGTTCCATATCGACTCAAATGACGTGCAGATACTGGATATGCGAAGTCCGGGACAACCTGTGCTGGAGTTGAAGGCACATAAAGCACCGATTAATGCCTTAGGATGGGGATCAGCTGATCAGCCTTTCCTTGCTACAGCAGGTAAATCGATTTCTCCTGATTACGTGCATTGCTTTTTAACTTGGGACTGTCTACAGCGGACGACTGCCAACTTCTTCTATGGGACATCACACAACAGCCTGCACGACCTCCATCTCAGAGCGCTCGTGGCCCGAATTCACCTCGCACGTCGGGGACGTCCACGACTGCCTCACCTAGCGGTTCATCGTCGTCTTCATCAACCAAGAAAGCGAAAGTCCTAACAGACCCGATATACGCATACACCGCACCCGCGGAAATTGGTAATATATGTTGGAGTCCGCAGATTGCTGGGATGACGATGGCATCGGGCCATTCGACTGCGCCTGGTGAATGGCTCGGTATCACGATGGGGAAGAGTATCAAAGCTCTTAAAGTATGAGCTCGAACTTGCTTTGTGATGTTCTGTATTTCTTTGCTCTTCGCGACTTATCCCCTCCGTTTAATGTTCGTGTTTGTTGAACTGGAATTGATTGAGCTGGTCTTACAGTTAGATGTCTTCTGTGTTATCTAGTGTTTGTCTGATGCAATTGTATTAATTTGTCCAAACTTGTGTGCTACAGAATATCAAGACAACTGCTTGTGATGAGGAGTTTCTCACTACCGAGTGTATGACATATTCACCTGCACATCTTATTCGCGCCACGTTGCCGCTCCCAAAGCTGGAAAGCAGATGGTATATAAAATAAGTCAATGATATTCGTAACGTGTACATAGCATAAGTCATGAAGATAAGCTATCGGTTTACAGATATCGTACATGTACAAAATCGGAGAGAGAAAGGTGAATAAACAACAGGTTAGTGGACTCATGAGTGGGATATGAAAGCTGGAAAGGGTAAACGGTGGAGCAACTATTAGGGATTTGGGTAATAATGTAGGTTATCCTTCCATCATTCAGAGCATGGACGGACTGGAAATCGTCGTAAATAGATCATGAAGAGTGAGCGTTCAATACCCAACACCGTACGGTACCGAATTTCCAACGTAGTAATTTCCTCCGTAGCTGCCATAGCTTCCGCTATGTCTGTGCCTTGACGAACGGTGGCGCGAACCCGACCGGTGTCTGTGCCGACTGTGACTACGATGGTGGCGGTGTGAGGATGGCGGTTGGATAACAGTTACGTTCGGCTGCGCTGCGGCATACGTAGGAGAGAGTGGTTGGCCATAATATCCCGATTGATAGGTCGTTGGTTGGAGATATTGAGATTGAGTTGTCATAGGCGTTCCATAGTTCATCGGGTACGCAGCTGCGTTTGAATAGGCACGTCTCCGCGAGTACGGGGCGTCATATGCACTTGTGCTGTAAGCACTCGGACTGTATGCGCTTGAACTAGCGTATCCATAACCGTCTCCTAGAAAAGGTGATGCGGGGCGAGAGCGAGAATGACCAATACTTCCTACTACAGGCATACCAGGCGAAAGTGGTGAATAAGAGCGGAGAGAAGAAGCCGAGCCACGTCGTGAAAGTCGGCCACGACCTGGATACGGGTCGTAAGCCCCTCCACCCTCGAGTAGCCACGCTTGTTCCAGTATTTGGTCGGCTGTTGCTCCTGCGCTTTCGCATGCCTCGAGACGCCCGTAGGTATCAGCCGCTCGACCAGTATATTGCCAGAGTCGTGTAGCTGCAGATTTGAATTAAAAATGTAGAATCATCACGCAAACGCCATTTCACTTCAAACTCAATGAATCAAGCGATAGGAGTGCTGCGGCTTACCTTCACTGACTGCGAGGCCAATAAGAGCTTCCCTCTGACGCTCGCGGTCGCCAGCAAGCGGTTGTGCATATATTCCGTTGTGATATTTCCAATTGCGCCAGGCTTCGTAAGCCGCTGCAGCGCCGACATCACTCGGTAGCATCATCTGGATATCACCCTGTGCACCGCAATGTGGAGAATGTTAGAACTCTATCGGTGCTTCAAAATGTTGAAGACAGAGTCGGATCGGTAGACCCGGTACTCACCAAACCACCGTATGCACGACGATGCAATATACGGGCATCCTCCATACCTATTCCCATGCTTGAACGGTTGCGCACTCTGTTCCATGCGTAGTCGTAAACGCCTCTGTGAATATAATTAGAGTGAATTAGAGTTAAGGAATTAGGTATACGGTTTGAGGACGTTTAGCCCCAGATAGAAGACATACGGATCGGCGAGCCCTCCATGTGCCCTATAGTAATCAACGCCTGTCCAGCTCGGTTGCGGCTGGTAAGAAGGTTGCATCGGTGAAAGAAATTGGTAGTTGGACGTTCCCCAGCCCGGGGCATTGCGATAGGCGTCGTAGTAGGCCATTGGAGAGATGTGGTTGAGTCAAGGCCGGCTCTTGGTCACTTGGTGGCTTATAAAGGGGCACGACAGAAGTAAATACCAAGAGTGCTAGACAGCAGGCGCGCCATCACAATACAATGTGCCCTGTATTTATACCATGAAAGATCAACAGCTGCTGATGTCAGAGGACACCCCTGTCCTGATACACACACTTAACAACGGAAAGGGTCTTCACAGCGCTAGAATACTCGGCGGGCAGTAGCATTTTTGTAAATCTCCAATATTGGCTGAGATAGTGTGGATCAGTCAGCAGAATGAGCACGTGAGCATCGCATTCTTGGCACTTGCTCAATGCTCAGCACTCTGAAACTTCACTAGTGGCTAAAGCTTGAACAGCGAGTCAGTTTATGAAGCAGGCTTGATCAAACCCTGAAACTCGGACGCTGCGTGTGTACTCAGCTCACAAAGAAGATTAAACATCATCGTCAGTACACGGCGTCGGTGGGTGTATTCGCCTTGTAAGTTGTCTGTCTCCAGATCTGGTTACTGGTAGAGGCGAGAGAATTAGTCAGCGGCTTACAGTAAGCATCGCGTCTCCTTTGGCTGCGGCTGCAAACACATTCAACACAAGTCGACAACGCGTGCTTGGTGCTCATACTTGTCTGCAACGACGTGCCAATGACATAGAGGAGACTATAGTATGCCAGGTGTGGACTGAAAGCACTCGCATGAAGCTTTATCTGACCTTCAATGCGAAGTAGAATCTCTTTATGCTGCGTTTGCCGTACCCAACTTCGACGCTAATGAATACGCAAATGCCATACTTGCTGGAGAACCGTTCCCTCCGCCACCACCCGTCACATCTGGGGACTCTTCACAAACTCATGCGGGCAAGGTAACAAAAGTCGCTCCAACGTCATCTGAACCGGCAAAAGAAGATATTTCTGTCGCAATTTCGAAGCTAACTCTTGGTATCGATGACGTCTCTAAGCAGCTCAAAAATGTGGTGCGTGCACCATCCTGCACTGTGCTCCAGGATTCGTCCGACTGACTGACTGCTTCATTTCATCTGTATGCTTGCTCGCGTCTCATATCGATCGGCTTGTAAACTTTGTTGCCTACCTGGTTCATCTTATGCTAATATCTGCGTGAATCTTCCTTGTATGGTGGGGTCAATGCCCCGGCATGCGTACCGTATGGTTCCAGGTGACCAATAACCATGAAACTCTCCTTATTCAAGCTGCTGGTGTAGGCGCCCTTGAAGACAAATTGCAGACTGTGAAATCTGGATTGGAAGAGGTATCCGCTTCTCAGGACAAGTGCGTGATTCTTATTCATGCGGCACTCAATGAATTCTTATTCGAAACCGTATTCTCTTTTGAATCTACTCAATACTGCGGAAATGAATATGCTTTCGGAATACCCCTCGGATTGAATTGCATCATTTACGCTACCGCCGACACATGTTCTTCCCATTCTCGGCTTACTCGAACTCTCTCTCCACACTCGACTACTGCTTGCACGGCACACCCGCGGAAATGAATCATTCTGAATCTATATCTATCGAGATCTGTTTTGTTCTATCTAATATCTCACCTTTCGGATGCATTCTCCTGACTTAATGTTTCTTGGTCCTTGGATTCTCCACAAACTTGTCGTGTGCCGCTCCTTCTCCTGTTCCTCTGGGCAATGAATGTGTTCGGACACGATGATTCCACGTTAACCACTTTTATATGTCAACTGGGCTTCTATGGCTGTCTTTGACGTCCGACCCCAACTACTACAACTCCCGTGCATAACCACGCATCGAAGCGCCGCACAGGCTCCGTACGAAGATTCGAACACCATGTACTGCTCTTGGGGTATATGCTTCGCGTCTAGCACGCCTTCAGTGCGCAGCCGATGCCTTACGGAGAACTGCACGCTTCGTGGTTCTAGCACGTAGGCTGGAAAGTCAAATGACAGAGCTCTCTCGCTTGTCTACCGAAGATGGCTCGGATCCGGTATCCGCTAGAGATGGAAAGGATGCAAAACGTAATGTCGGTGGTTCAGGGGAGTCTCGGCGACGAGATAGTGAAGCTCGGATAAGTGTTTCGGAAAGGCGACCGAGTGAGGATCACTTGAGCTTAGGTAGCGAAAGCGATAAAGAACGTGCCATCGCAAAGGCAGCTCTAACGGTTGCTGAACTAGGTAAATCATCATCGAAATTACTTGGTTGGCATTATTAAATGTAACTCTGTTGACGGAGAATGTTGTAGTCGCCCTCCTTGACGCGCCGCCAGATGAGGGCCGACCCAGCAATGCATTAGAACAGGGTATTGGTGCCGAAACGACAACACAATCGCCGCTAGATGAAGACTTTGAAGTCACCGAGATTCCCCTACGCTCGATACACGCCGTGACAGGCTATATCCCCGCGATCGAGTCCGCTCGCACAAAGATTTCTTCCGAGATGGAAATAATGGTTCTTACAGGCCTTGGTTCTCTTGTATGTTCCTTTGTTTCATCTTGTTCTTATCTCTTTACTTAAGTGGTTATTAATAGAACCGTTCGCTACTTGCCTCGTCGCTGCAAACAGCTCACAACCTTCGTGTGCTCCCAAATCTCGTGCAGTCCCTCCTTGCAGATCTAACCGATGCGGTTGAGCAACGCATCAAGCTAGCGTTTGATATATCGAGAATTTCGAAGGAACTTAATGCCAAAGGTATGTCGTACATGCACTTTTTCATGTTCACATATATTTCAAACAACTGCGATCACCGGATACAATAACTGAATCGATTTTTATGGTTCAGAACAGACATCAACTGCCTCTGGGCTGTTATATCGGTCTCGAGTACGAACGGAGCCGACGAATGTAACGGCTCCGCAGTTCGGTGCGGCTCTATGGACTAGACTGGAGGCTCTGATTGGCGAATTAGCGGATTGCTGTATCAAGGTCCGTTCATGACGTCCCTTAACTGTTTCTCGCTGTGAAGCGACGCGTTTGTTGATATGAGCTAATATGCTGCTTCTTTTCAATTAGGTATATACCCTTGAAAAGGTTCTCCAACTTAAGAAAGACACCGTGACTCAGACAAATTTCATGGATGAAGCGATGAAGGTACAGTTCTTTTGTGTGGCCTGAGTGACCTTGCACTTACTCATGTCGTTCGAAAGGTGCTTGAAAATAAGCCTAGTTCAACGTTCTGGACGGTTTTGGCAAGGACGCTTGAGAAACAATGCAAAGATGCTTCCCGAAGTACGTGAGTTTCTCAAAGACTTTCGACCGTTATTCATTAGTTTGGTACCGTCCAGATTCAACGTTCATGCAACAAACGTTAAGTTCGGGTTATCCCCGTTTACTTCGCCTCTTCCACGAGTTTTTCGCAAAGATTGCTGTTCATACGGATACGATATATACACAGGACAAGCAGAGGTATAGCCGTGCCCTTGACTTTATTTATGTATTAATCTGAACGCAAGTATCTAAGCCCTGAAACCATCCTTATTTTACGGGCTCTTTCCGTCTTTGAACAATCGTACCTTCAGCGCTCCGCGAATCGACTAAATGAAGTTGTTGCACAAAGCGTCGCGGGCGGTGCTCGTGCTCCACCTGCCATGGGTGAAGGCTTGGGAATAGCTCGTGCGGCTGCGAACGAGCTAGACGCAGCTAAATTTGACCCACTTCTGATCAAGGCTGTCGCGAAAAATGTTCAATCGAGCTTGGAGTTGCTTTTGACAAGATTAGACCCTCTAGTACGTCTTTGTTCTCGAAGATTTGGATACTCCCTGACTGCGATTTGATGGTATAGATCGTGCGAGATAGATGGGCGACAAGTCTCCTGGGTCCGGTCAGTACACCTCAACAAACGCAGAATGCACAAGTCGCAACGTGTCTATATCATTGCGCTACGCGGTTTAACAGCCTCGAAGGCGAATATTCGGAGTCAGTCATCGCAATTCTTCAACCTTCTGTCAGGGTGATTTTATTTCATTTAATTTTGCGTCTTACTCTTTTAATGATAACAACATTCTGTTTTTGTTTTTGTAGGAGCTCCACCGTACGTATGATAGAATCGTGGAGCCACTGCTCAGTGCTATCCGAAGGGAGCTTAGTGCCATACTTGCCAAAATGCATAAGCTCGACCTTGGGGCTCCTGATGCTTCTGCCGGAATGGGTGGTCCGAGCACGTACATGAAAGATCTAGTCGAGAAGCTGAACTTTGTTAAGACGGAGGTACTTGCCAAGTTCAATGTTGGGGACGCGTCTCGTGAATGGTCTGTTCCTAGTTGTTCAATCCGTAACTTGGTAGCTGAATTTGGTGCAACAGGGTGGCGACGATTGCAAAGAATGTCGTCCGTTCATTCGTGCTAAATGCATCAATAGCAAACCCCCTTGGCGAAGGCGGAAAACTGCAGCTCACGAGTGACATGACTGAACTTGAATTTGCATTGAGCGCGTTTATGGCAGACGGAGGGTCCCAGCGAGCGGTTAGACTAGACGTTATTGGCGACGATTACCGTGCATTGCGTGCAATGCGGTGAGTAAGATTGATGCGTAGTAAACCGTGAGCTTCGTATTAATCCCATTTCTGCAGCCCTCTCCTTTTCCTTGATACTGCTATGCTATCCTCCCCAACTAGCACTTCGGGTCTTCCTCCATTAGTCGTCTTACACCACATTCTTGTACGCTCACCGCTTCCTCTACCGCATTCTCTGCATGGATGGAGTGAAGCTGAGTACGTCCGCTGGGTAGAAGAGCATACCGAAGAGGAAGCTCTCACGCTTATAGACGGTGTTCTTATCCACTGGGAAAAGATCAACGAGCCTGGGTCCGAATCTATCATCGATCAAGATCCGGAGAAAGCGAAGGAGTTTGTTCAACTAGCGTACGCCGTCCTATCCGCTTCCATTCAACGGCATTAGTTTCTATCTGTATATGACCATGCATCAATTGCACGTGGGTGATCGGCGGGAGGTTCACATTCTGATTATCTTTCCTGCGGTATTCGATCATGATGAAAGTACAACTGACAAGTTATTTTCGAAACGTAGTATCTCAGGTAAGGCTTTTGCTGCTATGGCGCACGAACGTAAGTTTGGCATAAGACGAAACTGGTGGACTCGAGGACAAGGTAGTCTGTCTTCTGGGAATGATGGACGGCCATCGAATAAGGTCGTCAGATGCGCCACAAGTATTCTCCCCATCGAATCGTCCCATCTTCAATCAAGATCAAGGTTTGTGGAAGATGTCCGTTGCTAGGACTAATACTCTTAGATTAGCTTTCGGGCAGTTGCTGGTATATACTTATTCCGCGTACCGAGCATCTCTCCGCCCTTCGTCTCCATTGTTTTTCTACGACTAGCTTGTGCCTTTGTCTTGATCTGCATCTTGGCCTTCCATTAAAATCCACTGGCTGGATGTCATGTTCGACTACCGCACTATTGCTCACACCGCACCTGAAATGGATCTTGGACACAATAAAAGTGTCATTCTGAGCGTTTATTTCTCGTTTCTAGTCATTGGCGGACATGTCTGCTTGCCTCTCTTGATCGCAACGCTGGTCTTAACCAGGGCGGTAACCCGTCGCCATCCGGCACTAGTTAATCTATTAGTGCTGTGGATGGCGTACGCTACGGCGTGCCTAATCTTGTGAGCCCAATTCTCTCGTACGTGCCAACCTGACTTATTGCGGCTCGTGTAGGCTTTACTCTGGAGAGCAAAGTAAGAGAGAGCCAAGTTACGCCGTTTGCTTGGCGCAGGCGTCAATGATTTATGGGAGTATTACAGGGTAAGTGCATTTTGTAAACGCCCTTTCGGAAGCTAAGGCTATTTCAGGGGGGAGATTGCGACGTTATGCCTCGTCTTGCAAGTGAGTGATTACATTAATTTGGCTTGTATAAACTTTTACAAATACGAATTCTTTAATTCTTTGTACAGTTATGGATGGAGTTTCAGTTTCGAGGCCAAACGTTCTACAAGCATTCTAAGCTGTCTACTATATTGGTTTAGTATCACTTCTTCAATGCTTTTGCGTTGAAATGAACTCTTCTACTTCGTCGATATAGCTGCTACTAGCCCCCTGGACTGTGTTCCTTTTCTTCATGATTCTCGCTCTTATCGTGAGTATTCATGACGTTGCTCCAATTGCGAGTACGATCTTACTCATTTCTGCTCTTAGATTGGACTGAAAGATCCGTCAATTGTCACAAACAAATGGGTCTTCTATTGCACAGTGTCGTCAAACTTCATGTAAGTCAATACCTCCTCTCTCTCAATCTTCGATTCACACAACGGTTTGCAGAGCAGAGTATACACTGTTAGTGCGATGTGCCTGGTGACACTAGTGCTTATCCTTGTCTTCCAAGGTACGCAACCGTTCAGTCATGTTTAATATGTAACTTTCCGTATAATGTAATAATTTATAGGCTTGGTCCACCGCTTTCTTTACAAATCCAGCAGAGCCAAGGCAATTGACCAGAGCTCACTCCGTTTGTCACTTCGGGTGACCATCTTCACACTCTTTTCCCTCGTCTCGTTCATGTGAGTGTTAAAAGATCCTATATCTGATTATCCTAATTCGCTTGGCTTTAGCGTCGGAATTATAATCGCTTTCGAGCCAGCAGACCCAGCCGTCTACGTTCTCATATCACTACGTATGATTTCCCGCTACGTTCTTAATTCCCTCGGGTCCTAGTTACTGATATGATTTCCTTCTGTTAGTACCTCTCGTTACGTTCCTTATATTCGGGACTCAGAAAGTACGTTAGTAGTTCGTCTTGTCAATAATTAGTGTTCGCTCATACCTTTCCCATGTATTCGTTAAAAGGAGAACCTGCGACTATGGTTCAGAGTGGGGAGAAAACCACTCCGACGTGTCCAACTGGAACCGATAACATTTAAAACAGGCACTGTGCGAGGGTCTGGATATTCCCATTCAGATAAGGACCTAGATAAACCTCTTCCTCGTACCCCACGATCGCCTGATGAAAACGGAAATGTGTAAGGCACTACGAGCAGTTATCAAAATTATGTCTTTGCAGGCGGAACGGACAAATTTGCCCGAGTATAATGTGTACTAGTAGGAGTGATCTTACATGGTTATATAAACACCAAATACAACAATTTTCGTCAATAACATTGTCCAAAGATGAATGCATATGAGCGTGTGATCGACCCAGGAGATGAATGGTATGCTAATGACATAAACCACATGCTAAAATGAGAGGTCCTAATGATAGTGACCGAAGCCAATCTCATGCTGGAGGCATAAGTTGACTGAAATAACCAAATAGGGATATACTTCTTTGCAACCATCAATACTGGCTTGGAAAGCTGTTCAAAACGAAACCTTGTGCCTACTGTTGCCAAAGATATCTAAATAGTGAAGGAGGTACCAGCAAATGCTGCCAGAGCGCCTGAAGAATGCTGCTCGCCGGCAATTTCAAAGACTTATCGTACGCTAGTCTGGCACCATACCCGATCATCACTGCATAGATACAATATCATTCAAAGGTTGTTACAGGGCCCAGGAGAGCAACTGGCGCCTTGTAAGTCAGATTATCATTCATTGCGGAGTTTTAACTTTGGATGATGTGACTCATGTGCGTACACGCGTGATTGGAACTTTATCATTCTAATTCGTACTTCGGTTCTTCTGTTGGAATGCCTGTTTACCTTGTTCAAGTCTTGTTGCTATTCACATATTGTTCGGATCTCAGGCGATTCCGGTGTTGGCTATCCGAGTGTATGTATCGGTAACAGATGAACACTTGGAAACTGTGGCGTGCTTTCTTGTTCCAAATTTCGACCGTTCGGCCTCACAGCGCTAACTTAAGCACAAAGAGAACTCTGATGATCACTGCAATTGAACGTCCTAGGCCTGGTGCATCACGTTTCTACGGTATGCTCGGCGTGCAGTCAATGACTCCGTAGCTACCGAGGTCAAATATGCACTCGAGCTCTTGAGCTGCTCAAACTTGATCCCGTTAACTCTTCATTCTGTGTGCTGGCTCACCTCTTTCTTTGATACATTAACTGCAGGTACTTTGAACGAACTTAGCCACCATTAAATATGGTTGCCGCATTACCTTCGTTTTACTTTCCTCCTCGTGATGGTGATGGATATCCAAGTGCGTACCTCCTGGACCGCAGCACTGTTCAAAGCACTTACAAGCATGAAATGCTGCAGTCTCGCAATCACTCCTGACCACGTCGAATGGACGGCATTACAGCATTAGTGCCGTAGTAATCTTCTTTTTCCTCCAGATATTCGGCGGGCAACTCGGAGTTCCTCTAATACTTCTCACTCTGTATACTGCCAAAGGAGTGAGAAGACACCCGATGCTCGTGAATTTCCTCGTTACTTGGGTCATTTACTCGGTTTCATTCTGTATCCTGTGAGTGTGTGTTCTTGACGACTGTGTATATCTCTACTCAACCTTGAAATAGCCTGTACCTTGGAAGACAGTTTGGTCCTGAGCCTCATCACGGTCTCTGCGCTGCTCAGGCAGCGTTAATTTACGGGACCGCTGTCATGTGTGTATTCCTGTAGAAGATTTGTTCAGTGAATATAAATTTACTGACTACGAAATGTTTTAGGACGCCAACAGCAGGCCTCTCTTTCATTTTAAACGTACGCGCTCATATACAATGAGAATAAGGCTTGAACTTATAGTTAGTAGCTCTGGTTTAGTCTCCGTGCTGTCACCGAGAACAAGTCAATCGCCACGAACCAGACAGTCAGGAATTACCTAGTGGGTTTATGCAGCTTCGATATTGCATTTGAACTGAAAAAATTGCCCAGCTGATTGCTGCTCCATATGGCGTATTCGTAGCCTTCGTCATTTTCACCGCTTCTGTAAGGAAGATTCTGGTATACTTATGAGACTTTTACGAAAGAAATCTAACAGTGCTCTTGTGGTAGTACGGAGCAGTAAATCCCGTAAAACTGTCAAGGAACCGCTACTTGTTCTACTGCACAATTAACTCAGAGGCCGTGTAAGTCTGTCATTTGACACCGAGATACGACCTTTGACTTACAAAGCTTTTCAGGGACGTAGTTCCTGCAACATCGGCAACAATCATGTTCATCATTATTGTGCTCGAAGGAAAGTCAGGCCATTTTCCATGGAATACCAAAATTAAAAATTAACTTAATACATTTCTACGCATATAACAGGCTTAATTGCAATTAAGTTGTATCGAATGCACAAGGCTTTTAAGGACATGAGAAACAGCGGACCACCGCTTCACCTTATAGTCAGAGTCGGAATTTTCAGTATCTACTCATTTCTCTCCATTGTGTGCGTTTCCAATCTCAAGCATATCTGTTTGCCACTTATCACTCACCCGTATAGTGCTTGCATTGGTTTCTGGTCAAGAACAGGAGCAGAGCTACCCTACATAATCCAAGCTTCACGTGAGTGTATGCTAGAATCAATGCGTGCGGCGGTACGCTCATAATCCTTCCTGGAATGCAGTTCCAACCGCAGCATTTGTTATATTTGGTACACAGATGGTTGAGTCTTCCGAGATTTGGACTAGACATGTTATTATTAACTTCAATTCCATTTCTCCAGGACTTGCTCGAAGCTTGGGGATTAATCCGTCTGTGGCGTTCTATTCGGCAAAAACATCTGTAACACAATCTGTCTAATCCTTTCTTCTACTCCCCTATCTTGGTGCTTGCTTGGTGTTGTATCTAATAGTTGGTTTTAGTACAATGCTACATTGTTCATAAGCCTTGTGCATCTTTATATCGTTATGGTTAACTGAGTTTTGGCTTTTAACGTATACTTTTATTGAGAAAATTTGTGTGTTTGAATTGTCTATAATAACATTCTCTTGCTTCAAAGGATGGAACAAACATTCTAGAGTGTACAAAATGCTTCTAATTGTTGTGAAGATACTGGATGGCAGTAGGCATGTGCAAAGCCGTGAACAGATAAACTCGACATTGTCTGATCTTCACAGTTATCCAGCCACTCGGCTTTACTTTCACACACAAGTCTGATGAAATCCCTCATCAGTCAAAGAGAACATCCGATCAAGGTCTCCTTGCGAATCTATTCCCGGTTGTTCTTCAGAATGTATCATACACAAAACTGTTGCATCACATCTTCATCTGATGCATGCTGGTATGGAAACACTGACTGTAGCATGCCCTTCAGTCATCTCTTCGATACATATTGACAGCACTCCTACTCAACCTGTTGTGTCATTCCCCCTTCACTTTTGCAACTTTTGTTCGCCTGAGACGTTTGGTTCTTTCAAAGACGTGCATAATCCAGTGACATGCAATCCGGATTACCCTCGTTTTATTTCCCACTACGTGAGGACAATAGTTCCACAGGTACGAAATTCTCTGTAATATTTGTCCCTTTTCAAGCACTGACAAGTGGATACAACAGTCTCCCAGCCTTCCTTTAGTACCTCAAATCGTCAGCACTTCACCTTAGCTGGAGCTGTGGCATTCTTTTTATTGCAGATCCTTGGTGGACACGTCGGAATTCCTATGATTCTACTAACTTTACGTATTGCCAAAGGCGTGAGGAAGCACCCTATGCTTGTTAATTTCCTAGTTACCTGGGTCATTTATTCGACTTCCTTCTGCATACTGTAAGTACAGCATTCAAGTTATTTGTGTTTTTCTTCTGACACAGTACAAGACTGTATATAGGAAGACAATTTGGTCCGGAGCCAAGCCCGATCCTCTGCAATATCCAAGCATCTCTAATTTACGGAACTGCTCTTTTGTACGTCACTGAATCTAGATTATGTGCTTACACAAACTAAGCACAGTTCTCAACAACTTGAACAGGACGCCGACTGCAGGACTGTCATTTGTTCTTAATGTGAGTAATATGCTCTTGACAGTATGGCTTACAAGCTTAGCCATGTCAGCTCTGGCTTAGTCTTCGCAATGTGACAGAAAATAGATCAGTTATTAGTAACCACACGATACGCAACTATTTGGTTAGTTAGTATTTGTATTAATCTAGGCCCTCTCCATTGATTTGACTATGATTTGTAGCTCATGGCAGGTCCATATACTGTCTTTATGGTAGTTGTTGGCTTGACTGCAGCAGTGAGTATGAGAATTATCATAATTATCATGTGTATTAATCTGATAACATTATCTGTCAAAGTATGGAGCTGTCAATTTGAACCAGGTCTCGAGAAACCAATACTATTTCTATTGTACAATAAACTCCAAACTCGTGTATAGTTTTGAAAAAATCTTAGAGGCTGTTTCCTGCTGATTATGCTTGCATAGTGATTTCATTCCAGCTATTGCTGCAATAATTCTGTTTACCATCATCGTTTTTGAAGGAAAGCTATTTTCCATATCTATATTTTATACAACTACTAACTCCCTTATCTTCTCTTTCAAAATAATAGGCCTTATTGCATTTAAGCTATACCAAATGCACACGGCCTTTGTGAATATGAGGTCGAATAGTAGTCCTCCGCGAGAGCTCATAGTAAGAGTTGGAATATTCAGTGTCTATTCGTTTCTGGCTATTGTGTGCGTACTTTGTATTCTCAGATTCTGTTTCTACTAAAACTACTCTTACCAGAGCGTGTATTGCATTTTGGCTAGAGACAGGTGCTGAATTGCCTTACATCATACAAGCCTCCCGTAAGCTCGCCTTAACCAAGTACTCTTGGCTTATACTAATATGTGCGAATTTGGTTCAGTACCAACTGCAGCATTTCTGATATTTGGAACACAGAGGGTGTGTGCTTCAGTTTTCACAAATGTGTATATTTAACCTTGAGTGTGTAGGACCTACTCGAAGCTTGGGGTGTAGTTCGCTTGTGGCATACAATTCGACAGAAGCCAAAAGTTGTCCAAGTGGTTGAGATTCCTAAGCCCCATCCTCTTCTCAGCTCCTAAGAATCCCTATGAAACTTCACACTGTACTTTTTCTTGGTTTAGCCAATTTGCAATTTGTTAGCTTCAGATAGTCTTGTTAAAGTGTTGTATCTTTTCCTTTATATTTGTGATACATCTGCAAACAATTCCGAACGTTGCACAGCTGTCTCATTTCATCATTGTAGAAGAAGTGTCTCAATCAATAGTGATGCATGGAATGCAACTCTACTCGTATAAGTACAAAGTTATCTGAAATATTGTCTGAAATATATTTAGACAGCATATGTTGGGACCCATTCCTCCAAACCTTGCTTAAGGTACGAAACTCACATTAGAATTGCTTGAAAACACAAGATAGGATTCACACAACAATTTACACACAAGGAAAATGGAGAATTTGTTCATGCTACTAGCATAGGAGGGCCAAGATAGAGATAGTTCCTGCAGAAGTAGTAGTTTAGTCCATAATGAAAATACAAGTTACTTTGCATTTCCTTACCAATCATTTGATTATCAAACTTGTTCCAATTGTTAAATGCTTATGTCTGCAATCTTTGAGAGCCTATGTAAACAAAACAGCATGTTAGGTTTGACACATTTACAAGAATTAATCACTCACAAGGAAATTATTCAGCAAAATTCTGTGTATGATTTTGATGACTATGTTGCAGATTGTTCGACCTGTCTCTTTTCAGAAAAGAGGTTGATTTCTGTGTTTGAATCCTGACTGTTAATATTGTTACTTACCTACAATACTATCAAAGTGGTTTTGTTCCAATACCAAGTTCTGCTAATGGTTCCTTTCACAGATGATACAAACCAAGAAAGGTGTATTGCAAATGCACATGCCAACAGTAACACAGGTGCAAAACTTCCTCCTACAGTTACATTTCTTCCTCTTGGTGAGAGTGTTTTGAGTAAAAGCACAATGTGTAGCTGTTATGGACTATATTTCTGTGTAGGAATTACACCTCTTGTTGTAGGTTCACAAGCAACAGGCAGGTCCTTAACTACATAACTACTGGTCCCAGGCATAGCCTCTGTCTTTGCTCAACTAGGAGTATGTCCCTAGGAGTGTTGATAGTACTTGTACTTAGCAGAGGGGGAGTTAATGCCCTTAAGAGTAGTTTAACACATTTAGATTTCAAGGTAAAGAAGGTAGTATTGTTGTGTAAAGATTTTATATAAGAGAGTAAGTATGTTGTTACAGCTAGTTCATGAGCTGTCCTTGAATAAACTGTTATCAAGTATAATACTCTTTACACAATAAATGAGGCTCTTTTTATACTACTTTAATTAAGACTTTATCCTCCTATTTCTTTGTGAGCTAAGTGGTTCCATTCCTCAGGTGGTCTGTGTGTTATGTTGCCATATTTTTAGTATGTTGCTATATGTTTTTATAATGTGTATTAGTGATTTCATATGTTTGAGATGTTAGTCTTTTCTGTTTTAGGATAAGGATTGACATTGAATCTTTCTCACCACATGCTTCTTGCACAGCCTTCATGTTTGATTCCTTGAGAGTGCTTCTCTTCCTTAGCTAAGTTTAATTAGCCTTTTTGTGATTGGCACTGTTAATTCTGAGTTCTGGGTGGCTCTGTCATTGAGTGCCTGTATAGTATAATAACCTTTGTGTAAGGCTTGCCTGCCTTACACTATTTGTTGAGTACATAGGGGTCTTCAGATCTGAGTTCCATAGATCTGAGGTGCTTGTGTCCTGCTAGTATTATTAGGTGGTGATCTCTGTATATTACTTTAATATTGTACTACTTTGTTGGTCCTTCATAATGACTGGTTGTAAGTACAGTACAACTGTGTGTTCTATCATCTTGGATAGTACTCTATATTGAGGCAAATATTTGTACTGTATTTTCCTTGTATTCTTAGTGTGTCTTCATTGATAAATGTAATTACACTGTTTTACATTCTTCATGTATTGTTAGGTCATATATTTTGTATATATACATTTTAAACAATGCTTCCTTCCTTTTGTGTTTTATTCCTTCATATATAATATGTTGTAGTCAGTGTTGTAGTTGATTGAATAGTATTTGATATGCTACTACTTGTATTGTGTTTCTTTCTGTTTGTATGCTTTGTGTTTTACAGATTTGTCAATCCTGGCACATTTGATATGTCATTATTGTTTGTACACATTCTTGAAGTTGTGTTACATGATTGCATTTCTGGCATAGTCTTTACATGCTTTGTAGTAAAGTCTAGTTTTCTTTATTATGTACTATTACAAATCCTTCTGAATCCTTTCACTACCCCCTCCTCAAGTGATTAACTAATGTTGATCACCTAATGAGGATGGATTTGTATTTGTGAGTAAAGATGTTTGGTTTTTTACAAATTGTTACTTCTCCTATTACTTCTGAGATGGTGCATGTCATTAGGAATACTTTGTTTGGATGTTAGCCCTAGTAGCACAGTTAGTAAAGTCATTATAACAGCTTTAGGGTGTCACCATACAGTTGTAGATTCTATTTCTGTTCATTAGTCTACTTGCCCTAATAGGGATAACTATTACAACAGTAGAAGTAGTTCTGTGTAGGCAAGAGTAGTACAAGCCTTATATAGTAAGTATTTAGTGTCAATCTTACCTTAGAGGTATACTGACACAGCTGGTAAGCTGCAAAGTTTCCATTTAGGGATGCTTCTGTGTTTGAGTCCTTGTCTAGGCTTGAATGTAATGAATATTACAGACAATACAATGCTAGAGTTCTAGCACTTCTTGGTTGAGACTGTAGTTACAGTTTGGGTTCCAGATAGAGTGTACTATAGATCCCTATAGAATATACTTTTGATTCTCAGATTCAGCATACTGTATGGTGATATTATGGATTGCTTGTTGTATGTCTTGATATAGTAAGTAGTAGTAATTTCTACTTTCATACAACTGACAGATTTGGGATTGTAGTGATTCTAATACAAGAATTGTAGGGAATTCTACTTAAGGTTGCTCTAGTGATTGTATTTCAAACTATTGTTTTGTAAGAGTTCTTAAAATTGCCTTTTGTTGTTTTTAACAAATGATTTCTTTTGTATATACTAATTTGTAAGTTTATTCCTAGGAGGCTTTCATACTTATAGTACTCATACTTACAGTATTTTGTGAAGTATTAGGTACCATTAGTTACTGAAATCTTTCTGAAACAAACTTGACAAATCTACAACAACAAAAGATTTTTATAATAATAGTTCTTTTTAAATTTTTATTTCTTATTGTAGTACTGTAAGTAATAGGATGGTGGGTAGATGTGGGTTTTCTGGCATTCTGACATCCTACTCCAGTTGTCATACTGTAAGTAGTACACTCATTGGTAGGGGCAGGATTTGTAGTAGTAAAGTGTATAGTAGTACTAGTGTATGTAGAGTCATTTCTTGTTTACTTTCTGGTTCTAGGTCCAAGTTCTGTATTTCTGTAATTGAAGGACTTTGTGTGTTTAGTGGTGGTAGCTAGGGTGGTTGAATGAGTGGATGAGTATTATACCATTTTTGGATAATATCTTGAATCATGGCTGTGTAATAATTATATGCACACTAATATGTAGCTGTTGTGTCTTAAATGTATTTGTTGTAGTAGAGCATTTTGTGTGTCACAGTTTGAGTAGCTTGTACACTAGTCATATGTAAGGTTATGAATGTACTAAATTACAGTCTGAACAAAGTGATTTGCTGAGTAGTATAAGCAATCTTAAAGCAAACCTTGACACTGTATGTGTGGTTAACATTAAGAATATTTCAGTACTGTAAGTAGTGGCCAAGTTTGTATGTAAGACACAAGAATTCTAATTCTTCTACTGTATTTAATGTTGTTACCCATTCAATAGTGAATTGAAAGTGTTCTCCTTTGATTTGTAGGGCTGGCAGGTATTAATATTGTAGTATTAAGAGTACACTATATGCTACTACAAAATTATTAAATTCTCATTCATAGTATTGTCCTGTATAGTTTGATATGTAGTTTCAGCCAAGTAAGTAGAGATGGGTTTGGTTCAGTCATTAATATTAGAGATAAGGGGAGTAGTAGGAGAAGGGGAGGTGATAGTCTTGGTGGACAGTTACAAGACAAGGCATATTATTGTTAGTAGTGTATGTTAGTGTTTAGACTAGGTTGTGAATTGTTAGGTTACTTATTACTACTATTAACTATTGTTTTTGTCCTTCTTTTATATTGTAGTTGTTTGACCTTGTGTTTTTATTACTTGGTTAAGTGTTCAGCACTTTCCTAGAGCTTTTTAGAACCATTAAGGTTCTAGTTTAGGTTTGATACTTTGGGGGCTATTTTAGTAGTATTCTTAGAGTTGTTCTGTAGTATTGTATAGATTTTCAATTGGTTCCCAAGTATACTCTCTGTATCCCCTCCATTTGATCAAGTATTCAATTTTGTTTGGTTTTGTTTGTTATACTACTTCTATCTTTTCAACTTTGTATTCTGGAGTTCTGTTGACTTCTATTAGAGGGGGCTGTATGATTGCTTCTTGTCTTAGATAAGATTTACTCCTGTAAGGTATTAGGAGGGAAGTATGGAACACTAGGTAGACTGTAATTGTTTTTAGTAACTTTAATCAGTATAATATGTTTCTGATTTTTTGTTCCACCAGATAGGGTCTAGTGTATTGTACTTCCAGTTTTCTTTTTAGTAATACTATAGAGAAGTTTTTCATATTAATTAAAACCAAATCATTTGGTTTATAATTAGGTATAGGCTCTTGTTTAAGGTTTGTATATAGGGTTATAGTGGTTTTTGCTTGTTTAAGCATGTCTTGTACTTCTGCTTGTACTTCTTCTAGTTCTTTCAAGTAGTCTTATACTATAAGTATATTTCCCTCATAAGGTATCATTTCTATAGTTGGCCTCCTTCCTAGTACCAGTTTGAAAGGGGTCTTTTTTGTAGATGAACTTTGTGTATTATTATATATGAATTCAGTGATTAGTAGTAGTTTAGTCTAGTTAGTCTTTTAGGGGTTAGTGTAGTATCTGAGGTATTGTTCCAGAGTTTGATTTACTTGTTCTGTTTGTCTGTCTGTCTGTGAATAATATACTGTACTAGCCTTCCATTTGATTCCTAAGTTTTCTAATAACTTCTGTATGAATTGTAAGACAAATTGAGTTTCTCAGTCTAAGATAATAGATTTTAGGGTCCCTTAATCTTTAAATATATAGTGTATGAACATGTTAGCCACTGTCTGGGTGTCTGGTACTCCTTAGTATAGTATAAATTTAGCCATTTTCATAAGTCAGTTGACTACCACAAATATGGTAGTAAAGCCTTCATTAGTTGCTAGTAGATCTGTAATTAGATTGTATAAGATTGATTAAAATAAATGTTCTAGAGTATCTAGTAGTTGTAATAGGGGTTGTGTGTACCTCCTCAGTGTTTTGGTTCATTAACATATGTTACATGTATTAACATATTCTATTACCTCCTATTATAGATTTGGCTACTAGTAATCTTGTAGTATTTTTTCCAGTGTTTTATTGATTCCTATATGTTCTACAAGTTTATTATTATGTTTCTTCTGTATGATTGTACTTCAAAGTATCCCTCCTTTGTTAGGAGGTATCCATATATGTCCTTGATAGTAATAGAGCCTGTTTACAATTTTATGATTAGGTTCCTAGTCAGTACATGTTTGTTCAATTTCTTTAAGTTCTTCTTCAGCTAATTACTGTTTATAAGTATGTTTGATAGAGTTGCCCAAGACTGTGCCTATTATTGTTGATTCTGTAATATGTAAGTATTCTCTGTCAATATTAGTGTTTCAAAGTTTGGTGGACTATACAGATTCTGGGATTATAATTTTAGCTTTTGTTTCTATCTCTTCCTCCAATCTATAATCTGGTCTCTAAGATAGTACATTTGCTAGGTTCTTCTTTCCTTCAATATGCCTTATTTGGTAATTGAATAGGCTAAGGAAATACATTCATCAAGTTTGCTACCAGTTCATCTCCTAAGCATTCCTAAAGTAAATTAGGTTTTAGTAGTCTATTTGAATAGTTACTAGTTCTTTGGTTCCTTGTACTAGATGTTGCTAAAACTTAAATGCTACAATTATAGCTTATAGCTCTTGATTGTGAGTTTGCCAATTCTGTTCCATAGGTGTAAGTTTTTTCAAATAGAATACTATTGACTATAATACTCCTGTTTCATCCTCTTGTTCTAGGGTAGCTCCTATCCCTACTACTAAGGTATTTGTAGTTATTGTATACAGTTTGTTAGAGTCTAGTACAGTTAGCACCTCTCCTTCAGAGAATGCTTTCTTTAGTTGATCAAAAGCTGTTTAGTGTTGTTCCTCCCATTTGAATACTTGTTTCTTCTTTTTGAGTTTGTGTAGTAGTACTACAATGATTTGTATATTTTTGATAAATTGTGAGTAGAAATTGCAGAATCTGAGGAATTGTTCTATGTACTTTGATTTAGTTGGAGTTGGCCATTCCTTTATTGCTAATTGTTTGTATGGGTCCATTTTTATTCTATCTTTCCCTACAATAAATTCTAAGTAGTCAAGCTCTTGTTACAAGAAATAGCATTTGTTGATTTTTAAGTAGATATCTAGTTCTCAGCATTTCTGTAAGACTTGTTGTAAGAGTTTCTAATAATCTTGAGAGGTAGTTGATTTTCCTATAATGTTGTCCAAATATATTAATATTTTGTGTGATTGAATCCATTGTTCAAAGTTATTGTTTATGAATTTTTGAAATACAGATAGAGAGTTCTTCATCCTAAACATTATTATAAGTAGTACATAAATCTGGTTTTTAACTTTGAATACTGCTTTCTATTTGTCAGCTTTTTGTATTTGTAGATTGTTGTATCTAGATTGTATATCTAATATAAAGAAGTATTTTCCTCCTAGTAGTTTATTAGGTAATTTGTACATGATTAGTATTAGATATACATTAGGTATTGTTATTTTGTTAATGTTACAGTAATTGGTTACCATTTGAGCTCCTCTGTCTTTCTTTCCTACAAAGAATACAGATGCAGCTATAGGACATAGTTTGTCTGGTTGAATTTTGCATATCTATCCTTTCTGTAACATATCTTTTATGTATTCATTTACTACTCATTCTTTATTAGGTGCTAGTAGAATGGATGGTTGTCTTTTGGGTAATAGTTTTTCTGGATCTAAGTTGATAAGCATATCCTATATTGTATACTCTAGTAATTGTCTTGACTTGTCTGGGTTAAAGACATCAGCAAAGTCCTTGATTTTGTTTAGCAGTTTTTCTCTCTAGGAGATATTCTGTCATTTGTTTTTTATTTTCATTTGATTATAGACTTAGGATTTTGTAGAAGCTTTGTTGTAAGTTGTCATAATTTGTTGTAATTGGTTGTTACTTTTAATATTCATGTCTTCATCATTTTCAGGCATAGTGATAATAGTTGGTTCTAGAGGTATAGTAAGTATAGTTAGAGAAAAATGTATAAGGACATCTGTAGATGTTGGTTTTATCAGTTTATGTTAATAGTTAAGAGGTTGCATATTGTCATAATTGTCTAGTACTAATATTGCCAGATCATTTTCTCCTAATATTTGTGCCTAAGGTCTTCTTAGTCAAGTTATAGTTTTTTCTTCTACTTCTTGTATCCTTTTTAGTATAGACATACTTTCTCTACTTTTCAGACCTTAGTCTTCTAACTCCTGTGACTACTTGTGTCCAGGGTCTACTTCTTTCTAGGATCAGTTCCCTATACTCATTAGGTACTAGTACTTTAATCTCTTCTTCTTTAGACCTTCTTTTCTTTTTAGGCTTTCTTTTCCTTTTTCAGTGTACTCTAATTTGTTTAATTATAATTCTCATGGTTCTTCCTTACTGTTCTAGTTTAGCTCCTTTCCAATTGATCCCTAGGTTCCTTACACATAGGTAGTCTATTCCTAGTATCACATTGTCTAATACTATACTTGTAATAGTTATTGTTTGTTCCTATTTATCTACCTCTGTGTGGATTGTTGCCTTAATTGTATAGGTTAATTTTCTATTTGAATTAGTTGATTCATTAGTATTAGTGACAGTTCTAGGCCAGTCTAATCTTTAAGCTTTAAATCTATTTCCTTTTTGAAATGATTTATCCATTACTAAACAAGTACTCCCTAAGTCTATGAGTGTAAGCATTTGTATCCATTAGGTTCTGTTATATATCTATATTACTATTCAGGAATGTCTTCCCTGTGTTAGTAGGCCAGACTTGTTAGTAACAGTGTAGAGGGGACCTGAAGGCTTAGTAAGGGGACCTAGGCTACAACTATCCTACACAACAGAAATACAGAACACAAACACTAGAACATAGTCAGAACTTGTAGAACAGGCAGAGAGAGAGAGTGAGACAAGAGTAGAGTATATAGAGTAAGCCTAAGAGTACAGGACTATCTAGAGTAGACAAGATCAAGACTACAGGACTAGTCTGATCTTGTATACTTATATATACTAAACTATACAAGAGTACTCAGAGAGTATAAGCTACTAAGAATGATAAGCTATGAAGAATGTGTTGAGAGGGAGAACTTAAGGGGGGCACACATAGACAAGGGGTGAGGTGACGATTGACTGCTCAGTGTCTCTCATCCTTATATTGTATGTATTCTAACTGAGACTATATGAAGTCATTGTCTTGTGGTTTGTCCATTGATGAACTAATCATCTCATAATACTCCCCTTCAAACTCTTACTAGTCTGAGTAAACTGGTAAGATGTTTGACTTGTGGTACATGTAGCACTTTAGTTAATATATCTGCTCATTGATTGTTCGTCTGTATGTATTTCGCATTTATGTACTCTAACTCAATGTAGCATTTAATAAAATCTTTCTTATGATCTAAATGCTTTGTTCGTTCCGAATATTTGAGTTCGTCCAATGTAACTGTTTGTATAACAGCATCATTATCATAATAGATATTAATTGGTGCATCAGAGACCTACAGAATCTCTTCAGCTAAATGAGTAAGTGTAATTGCTTCCTGTGTTCCTCTTGCAAGAGCTATTAATTCAGCTTCATATGTCAAATTTGCTACCAGTGTTTGTCTTTTACTTGACTATGAAACTAATGAATTGCTCAAGTAAAATGTATATCCTGATATTGCACAATGCCCTTCTTACATCATACTGTCTGTGTCTGTATAACTGTTCAATATTGATTGATTTGTGCTGCCAAGTTGGAGCCAGACATCATTTGTAGTTTTTAAGTACATGTAACAATGTTTAAGTGCCAGATAATGCTCCATACCAGGGTCATTAAGGTATTTTACTAACTGATTTGTTGCAAATGCTATATCTGGCTGTATACAGTCTGCAATGTATCTAAGTGTGCTAACCATGTTCATGTATAGTATATTAGACATTTGTTTTCTATTGTTATCAGTTTGCAATACTGTTTTTAATTGTGTACCAGACTGTATGGGTGTTTGTACACTTTGTTTGTTTGTAAGTTTGTAATGTTCTATTATACTATTAATATAATGTGTCTGACACATCCTGATGAATCTATACTCTCTGTTGTGTTGAATCTCTATACTAAGTAGCTAATATAATTCACTACTGTCTGTATATTGTAAATGACATACAATAGATTGTTTTATCATTACAATAGTATTATTATTCATTACTACAATAGTAATATTGTTGACATGTACAAATAATATAGCTACAGTTATTTCTTTCTTCTTTGTGAAGAATACAGCATTATCATGTTTGGATTTTGTTAATCCACATTTAAGTAGTATATTAGATAGTGTTTTATACCATCTTCTACCAGCTTGTTTTAATCTGTATAGCACTTTTTGTAATTGTAATATTTGTCCATTCTGTAATCTGTCTATTAAGTTACCTGGAGGAGGTTTAACATATATTTCTTTGTCTTCTGTCAATTGTCCATACAGATATGCTGATTTTATATCTATCTGATGTATTTCATAATTATTAGATGCTGCCCATACTAATATTAATTGCACTATAGATAGTCTAGCAGTAGGAGCAAATAAATTGTCTGTATGATAGTCAAGGCTGTCAATCTGATAGTTTCCTTGAACTACTAATTGTGCTTTATATTTTTCTATACTATTATTAGTGTATTGCTTTATTTTATAGACAAATTGTGTTCCAATAATGTTAATATTATTGTGTGGATTCATGATTTCCCATGTATTATGATTTTCTAATTGTTTTATTTTGTCTTTCATAGCTGTAATCTATGAATCACAATCCAGACATTGGATTGCTTTATAAAATGAAGTCGGATCCAATTGTATTTCACTTATTTTAGTATTAAATTCTGTTAAATGAATGGCAATATTATCTTCATCCTTTTTGCTAAGTGTATACATGTGTTTTGTTATGTGTTTATTCTCCATACATTGTTCAAGCTCAATAGCACATTCTGTCAGTTTCTGTTTCTGTTCCAATCAATGTAATTTAGGTTCTACTTCTTTTTTGGTTAATTTAACTTTGTTGTCTGTTAAGTCTGTTGGTTCTGCTGCTTTTCCTTTTTTGTTAGGATCAGCATTGTCTGTATCATCATTGT
>NW_006760391.1:2701111-2708342 GCF_000271605.1 Fomitiporia mediterranea MF3/22 | reverse complement strand
GCACATTCTGTCAGTTTCTGTTTCTGTTCCAATCAATGTAATTTAGGTTCTACTTCTTTTTTGGTTAATTTAACTTTGTTGTCTGTTAAGTCTGTTGGGTTCTGCTGCTTTTCCTTTTTTGTTAGGATCAGCATTGTCTGTATCATCATTGTCTGTTCTTATTATTCTATTGTCCATTTTGTTATTTTTAATTATTAAACACTTGTTTGTATCATTGTTTGTATTGTCTATTTTCTCCCCTTCAATTTGAGGAGGTTTACCTTCGAGAAATTGAATATTTTGTTCAATAGTAATTTTATTATTGTGTCAAGTTTTATAGCCTTTACTTTTATTGTCTAATCCTATCTAACAAGTGATGATACCTTGCTGTTGTATTTTTGTAGGATTTTCATTACAAATGATAATATATTGACCAAATTTGTATATATTATCAATTGTTCTGTGTGTTCTGTAACGTTTATAATGTAGGGTATTATAATTTAAAGTAGCACACAGTGTTCTATTATGAATATAGGTAATATGAATTGCTACTTTGGCCTATAATGTAAATGGTAATTTAGTAGATGTTAGATATGCTCTTACACCTCTAAATATAGTTTTATGTGTTTGTTCTACTATTCTGTTCTGTTGTAGAGTATGATGTACTGTTAATCTTTGTTTTGTTCCTTGTGAATCTAAATATTGTTGGAAATCTTTACTAAGGAATACAGTATTGTTATCACTTTGTAAAAGCTTTATTTTAACTCTGTACTGTGTAAATATTTTGGTTGTCCATCATACATATTGTGTATATACATTGGATTTTGTTTGTAATTTGAGCATTATGCACCAACAAGTAGAATCATCTACAATCATTAATAAGTAGTGTATGTTCTTATATGTGTACAGTTTGATAGGACCAATGATATCGATATGAATAAGATCTCCAAATTGATTTGCAAGAGGAGATTGACATAGTTTTGGTATTAGTGTATGTTTGATATTTGCTTTTATGTATTCAATACATTCTTTTTCTTTGTAGTTTGTTATTTTAGTTGATAGTACACTTGGTTGTGTCTTTAATAATTGTTTAATATAATTGTAACTTATGTGTCTGAGACGTTTATGTATATCATAAATAGATAGTTTGTTCATTGTTTTTAATAAGTGATTATTGTACAAAATATACAAGTTATTTCTCAATCATATATGTCTGATGTATTTGTTACATAGTAATGTTATAGTACAATTATCATTTGTAAACATAAAAGAATAACCTTCCCTACATAGTAGCACTTGACTTATGAGGGAAAAGGTCATTTGTGGATAGTAATAGACGTTTTGTAATGTTATGATGCTTTTTTCTTGTATATTCTTTGGGATTTCGATACACATAGATCCAGCTCAATTAAGAGTCATTGTTGACCTATTTGCAATAGTTACAATTGTAGGAGTTATGTTGTGTACATCCGTTAATCAAAATAGATAAGGAGTAGCATGTATTAATGTACTGGAATCGAGTAAATCCATTGTTTGCATATAGGATTTCTTGTTAGCTATGATTGTATTTGTAAATATGTTGGTACATACTCAGGAAGTGTATTGTTCGAATTGTTTGTCCTGGTTGCTCAGAATAAGAGTGTAGGCATTATCATTCATTTCAATGTTGCCTTCTTTTAATTCAACATTGTTTTCGTTTGGGTTTTCAATAATAAATGTGTTCATCATGTTTTCTACAGTTTGATTTGTTTTATACACAATGTTAGTCTGATGTTTGGTGCATGCAAGCTTTGTAGCTTCAGTAGGAGGTTTGTAGCATTTCTTAGAGAAATGTCCTGTTTTTCCATAATTGAAACATTTTGCTTTTGTTGGATTGAACAGATTTGGCAGATTGAATTTCCTCTACTTATTAGCTTTATACATTGTATTAATGTGTGCATTATTCTTTGTCCAATCATTAGAATCTTGTGCTCGTTTAGTACAGTAATTGTTGTAGGCATTCTGTAATACAAGGATTAGTTGCTTTGGTTTGACTTTCTTATGTTTATTGACTGGTTTGCCTTTGTTTTGGGTATCAGTAGATTGTATTATTGTATTTACTATGTGTGTATATTACTCAGGAGTAGCAAGCAATATTGCTGCTTTGTATGTAGAGTCACATGGTGGATCACTGTTAGCAGACAGAGTTGTGTATGCTTCCTCAAGTCTGTCTAATGTATGTCCAAAATGTTTTACATGGTCTCTACAAATAAACAGTGCTGATTTGTTGATAACCTTTTTACATACTGTCTGAGGGTTAAAGCATTCTTCAAGTGCTTTCATTAACTGAGGGATAGACATATTAAAGTGTATATAGTTTGCTAATATTGTGTCAGCAATGTTATTAACTATGCATACATGAATAGCCTTAGCCATCTCCCTCTTGGCTTTGTTCTACAGTTCATCCTTTAGTAAGTGTTTGAAGCATGTAGCTGTGACACTAGAAACGATACAGTAGTGCCACATCTTGTAGTTTGCTTCAGTCTTAAGTATTGTAATGTTTTGACCAAAGTATTTGGGTACATTGGCTGGTTTACAGTATGTATCTGTATGTGGGGGAACTATGATACAAATGTGTGCAAATGTATACAAGTAAAGAGTTTAGAGTGTACAGTAGATGCATGTATGTAGGGAGCTCAAGACTCATAACCTGTTGAGAGGGAGAACTTAAGGGGGGCACACATAGACAAGGGGTGAGGTGACAATTGACTACTCAGTGTCTCTTGTCCTTATATTGTATGTATTCTAACTGAGACATTATGAAGTCATTGTCTTATAGTTCATCTGTTGATAAACTAATCATCTCATAATAGAATGAAAGAAAGGGAAGGTTAAAGATAAAGGTACAAAGAATGAAGGAATAGACAAAGGGTAAGAGACTATAGAATGAACAAAGAATGAAGGGGTAGTCAAAGGAATAGAATAATAAAGTAAGAGAGGGTAGTAGTAAGAGTTAGTACACATATAGTCTATAGACAGTACCTCTAAGGGACAGAAGTCCTAAGTTCTAGTACAGAAGGGTGTAGAACCCTCAGAACTAAAGGTACAAGAGTAGAGAATTGTAACATTACCCTCCCTCTAAAACCAATTGTCCTGATTGGTGAACATTAGGCTTGGTTAGTAGCTTAGACATAAGTTAAAATAGTAGGGCTTGAAAATCTGTAAGGCTGAGTTTGTATAGAGTACTAGGATGAAGCTGATAGAAATCTCAGATTGTCTTAGAAGTATGAGTAAGGTTCTTAGCAGGTTCTCAAGTACACTCCTCAACTAGGTACCCTTTCTAGTAAACAAGGAATTTGAGTTTTCTGTACAGTAGCTTAGTATCTACTATGTACTCTACTTTGTATTCTAGTTTAGAGTTAATAAGTTCTAGTAAAGGTAGAGAGAGTCTTTATTGTAAAGGAAAACTAGGATTGTAGTACTGAGACAATAGAACCTTGTTGAACACTAGGTGTATACACTTCTATGTTACTAGAAGTTAGAGTTTGTAGACAGAGGTACTAACCTTCTTTTTAATAACAAAGGGTCTAAAGCACTTGTTGTCCAACTTCTTTATTAGGTGATCTGAGGTTAGATTAATAGCTTCTAGTATAACCTTGTTACTAGGCTAGTAATCCTTGGCCACAGACCTCTTCTAATTATAGTTCTACTTTATAACCTGTACTACCTTCTCTAAAAGAGCTTGTGTGTCCTTCCTAGTCCTGTACATCTATTCTACAAAGTCTGTTATAGATTCAGAACTACTGTTCTGGTTCAGAACTGTCCCCTAGTACAAATGTCTTCTATGATTGAGGAAGAACAGAGACTGTCCTATTGTAGAGTGTTACTAGTTATTGTACACAAATTCTGCTAGAGCTAACTATTCAGACTAATCTGATTGTTAATAATTAATGAACATCTAAAGGTAGAGCTTAATCTTCTGATTGACTCACTCAGTTTGACTGTCAGTCTGTAGGTAATATGTAGTAAAAGAGTTCCCTTGAATTCTGAGAAGTACATACAAGTCCTACATGAATTTTGACTCAAATTATAGTCTACAATTGTGAATAAGCTTCTGAGAGAGTCTGTGTAACTGAAAGACATGATCCTGATAAATGTGTACTATACTTTCAGAAGTGAGTTCTGTTTAGGTCAGAACTGTGTAGACTTACTTAGAGAATTAGTTAACAATTACACAGATAGTATTGTAACTCTAAGACTTAGGTAGCTTACTAATCAGGTCTACTAAGACTTCTTTCTAAGAGTGATCTAGGATCTAATACAAGTGTAGGAGAGTCTAAACCCTTGTCTGGTAGGCCTTAGTCTGTTAGTATGTATTATAACTAGTTATATACTTTAGGATTTCCCTCTATATTTCTGGCCACTAGTAGTTCTAAGTAATGAGTTCCTGTGTTTTGTGTTAGTCTGAATGTCCTACAGTCAGATTGTTATAATAAGCTCAGACAATGTCTTCCTACAGCTTCTAATCCTTTAGAATGTACAGTCAGTCTTCCTAGTAAACCTGTCCATCCTTATTCTCCTTCTAATCCCTAGCCTACTTCTCTAGCTACTTTACTACAACCTAGTCCTGTATGTGTCTCAGAGCTTACTGTATGTGAGTGACAAAGTTAACATTCTTGGATTTGAGTTGGATCTCTTAGATTGTTTTGGACACAAAACAGGAATTGTCTAGGAGAACAAGATTTTTGTTATCATTCTCCCCCCTTTCATAACCTACTTGTCTTGAGAGTAAATCAGCTTTTGTCATTTGTGTTCTAAGTTTGTAGGTTAGTACAAAGTTGTAGTCCTACAGTTCTAACATCTAGTAGGCTTAACAGTAGTTGAGCTTCTGAGACACTTAGAAGTACTAGAGATTAAAATAATCACTCTAAATCTTAAACTTCTGTACAGTACTAAGGAGATATTAATACTACTCCTCTAAGGAACAGACAATTGTAAGGAGTTCCTTATTATAGATAGAGTAGTTCTGTTCTGTTATAGAGAGGGATTCTGATCAGAACACTATTAGATACTACTTTCTGTCAATGAACTAAGACAGTACTACTCTATTTGTAAAGTTAGAAGAGTTGGCTTTGACTCAGAACTTGTCCACAACTGTCAGAACTGTTAATACAGGCTTACTAGTAATAGCTTACTTGAGGGACTCAAACACAGACTACTACTAATCATCCTATTACTAAGGAACATCTTTACTAGTAAGATTGTAAAGGGGCTAGGTAATAGTACTAAAGCCTTGAATAAAGTATTAGTAGTAGTTTGTAAACCTAAGGAACACTTAGACCTGTTTCAGGTTCTAAGGTTGTAGCCAGTTCCAAACTATAGTTACCTTTGCTGGATCTATACAGACCTCTCCTCTACTAATTACAAAGCCTAGATAATCTACTAACTCCTGTACAAAAGAGTACTTTACTTCTTAGAGGAATAGTTTATTATCTTAGAGCTGTTGTAGAACTGCTCAGATTAGTTAGTAATAGTGCTCAACTGTTTAGGTGAAGATTAGAATGTTGTCTAAATACACACTAACATACTCTGAGTCAATCAGATCTGTAAGAATGTGATTCATGAATGACTAGAACATTATAGGCAAGTTAGTTAGTCTGAAGAACATTATAGTTAGTTTATACAATCTGTAATTAGTTTAGAACACAGCCTTCTACTCATCTCTGTCTTAGATTCAAATATTATTGTATCCTTATTAAATGTCCAACTTAGTAAAAACCCTAAATGTATATGTCTTATTAATGAGCTCCTGAATCAGAGGGAGTAGGTACTTGTTTTTAATAGTACTCTTATTAAGACAATAATAATCCTGGACTAGGTAGAGCTTCCTATCTTTCTTTTTGACAAAGAAGAAAGGGGAGACTATAAAGGACTTTGAGGGTCAGATCTGACTGTTCTAAAGATTTTCCTAAAGGAACTTGTTAAGCACCTCCTACTTGTCTCTGTTGAGTAGGTAGACCTTACAATCCTTGAGTTAGAAACTCTTAGTCAATTCAATTGTATAGTTCTAGAGACAGTGTTTAGGAAGCTAGTTGAATTCCTCTTTACTAAAGACTTTAGGGAACTCTCAGACAAAATCTAGTAGGCTGAGTCTACATACATTCTAGAGTAGAGTTGTTCTGAGAGGGTTCCAGACTGGTTCTGTCTCAGACATCCTTTAGATTGACTCTGTTCTACCTTGACTAGAATATGTATCTACATATCTATCCTAATTAAAGAAGAACAACTAGTCACCTTTATTAGAACTGTTAGTAACATTAGAAGTGTTTACATTTACTTAGAACAGTAGTACAAGGTAGTTATAAGACTCAGGACACTGATTGAACACAAGTGTCTACTCTAACCAGTCAATAGTAGGGTTGTGAGTCTTAAACTATTTGAATCCAATAAAGACATCTGTCTTCCTAAGATTAGTGACTCTAAACTCAATACTTTCCTTATGATTCTGAATAGTCATCCATAGTTGGACAAACTCAGTAATCTGACTATTCCAGTTTAGGGTTCTGTCTACATTGTATACTAGGATTGAAAGTAGAATGTGTTGAGTAGGGAGGTAGTGTTCCTACACAAAGGCCTTATTAATGTATAAACTAGTGTATCTACTGTTTACTAGAGTTATTGTTTGGATCTGAGAGGATCCTGAGAAGGGAGCTAAGAGGACAGGGACTTGAAGCTAGTACTCAGAATGTCCTCTAATAAACTACTACTTGTTCTGAAGGGAATGTACAGCTTGTACAGTCTTGTTATCTAAGAGGGTGAGTATATATACTAATATTTCCTTATTAACCTCTCTCTTTCAACAAGGACAGACCTATGTTCTTAGCTGTGAACTCAGCTGAGACTATTCCTACTTAATACTATAGACAAACTACTGAGTAGTAAACAGGGCTAGTGTTACAGTTCTCTGCTCTTGTACCTTCAGTTCTGAGGGTTCTGCACCCTTCTGTACTGGAACTTGGGACTTCTGTCCCTCAGGGGCACTGTCTATGAACTATATGCATGCTGACTCTTGCCACTACCCTTCCTTACTTCATCATTCCATTCCCTTGACCACCCCTTCATTCTTTGTATCATTCTATGGTCTCTTACCCTTTATCCATCCCTTCATTCTTTGTACCTTTATCTTTGACATTCCTTTCTTTCATTCTTTGTGGCTCATCATTCTTAGTGACTCATGCTCCCTGAGTACTCTTGTGTAGTTTTAGTATATATA
>NW_006760391.1:2688722-2696229 GCF_000271605.1 Fomitiporia mediterranea MF3/22 | reverse complement strand
GGCTCATGCTCCCTGAGTGCTCTTGTGTAGTTTAGTATATATAGGTGTATGAGATCAGACTGGTCCTGTAGTCTTGATCTTGTCTACTCTAGGTAGTCCTGTACTCTTAGGCTCACTCTATATACTCTACTCTTGTCTCACTCTCTCTCTCTGCCTGTTCTGCAAGTTCTGACTACATTCTGGTGCTTGCATCCTGTATTTCTGTTGTGTAGGATAGTTGTAGCCTGGGTCCCCTTGCTGAGCCTTTGGGTCCCCTCTACACTGTTACTGACAGCTAGGTAGTATTCTGAATGTTCTAAGATTTTAGAATACAGAAGTAGTAGGTTAGATTGTGTGGATTTAGACTTGGATGAAGTGTAAAGAGAAGAATCAAAAGAATCAGAAGAAATAGGAGAACTATCTACTTTTGTTTTTGACTTTTTTTTTTCTAATAAATAATTTTGTTAATTTACTTTTTCTACTTTTTCTACTTTTCTTACTTTATTTACTTCTAATCCTATAGTGTCTATTGAATCAAAAGTGGTTATTAAAAAATCTGAGTCATAGCCCTTCAGTACTACATTTACTGTTAAGCCTTTACAAAATCCTAAGGTATATAGTCAGGGTTTAGGAGTTTTAAGGTAACTTTCAGATTTGTAGAAAAGGCTTCTTACTACAAATCCTACTTGTTACTCATTATTACTCTAATAACCTGACAGATATACTGTTGCTTCTGTAGACAGTCCTTAATCTAGTACTCTAACTTTCTACAGGCAAAGTATACTCCTTACTTTTAGGCTTCTCTAATATTTATTAGAATAGATTGATTATAAATTATAGACAGATTAATCTGAGGGCTTGGAACTGTTAGAGCTAAACACATGTGTAGACATTCTACACAGACTTGACACATCTGAGCTACAGCTTAGTTGAAGGAGATGGTGTGTGTCTTCTACTCAGTGTAAGTAATCAGTTCTAGTATTATTCTAAGAATCTTATTAACTAGTTCTGAGTAAAGAGCTTTTTCAAGCATTCTAATAAGGACATTATTGAACCTGAGCACAAATCCTACCTTCTAGGCTAGGATATTGAACTCCTGAAAGAAGGTATTAGTAGAATGTTTACTCTGTTACAGAGATACAAGCTTGTTCTACACATTATACTTCTTATTCAGATTAATGAAGGAAGTATAAAGCTACTCTATAAATTCTGAATATGACTCATTGTTCTAAAGTCAGATCAGGCTTCTAATCTGATGACCTTTAATCCAGTTCTAGGCCTAGGTAGCTGTGTTACCTTCCTTCATGAAGGAGAGGACAAATAGGACACAATCAAGATCTAAGGATAGATTAGTTAAAGTAGTAACTATGTATAGTTTGACTTAGTACTAGAAATCCTTAAAGTGCTACCTATTAAAGTTTAAAGGGTAGGCTACATACACTTTCTTTCTAGAACAGGTTGTGACTTCTAGAACAATCAGAACAGGTTCTGAAGAGGCTAAGGGTATGTAGTTAGTAAAGGCCTCTTAGATAAAGGTCTATACATATTAAGCTAGTTCTACTCATAACTACTGATCTGGTAGGACAGTAGGGGTAGTAGTTAGTATAGGAGGGTCTATGTTTATACTACAAAGGAATTGGCACTAAACTAAAAGGGGTAATAAATAGAAGAAGAGTAGCAAAAGTTTAAAAGGGTTTAGAAAGTTTAAAATTTAAAAATGTAAAAGGGTTAGGACAAAGAAAAGAGATCAACACAATAGTAAGTACTAATGCTTGAAACATAGGAGAGTTGTAGGGTAGTAATATGTAGTCTTAATCTGATGTTAGTAACAGTGTAGAGGGGACCTGAAGGCTCAGTAAGGGGACTCAGGCTACAACTATCCTACACAACAGAAATACAGAACACAAACACTAGAACATAGTCAGAATTTGTAGAACAGGTGGAGAGAGAGAGTGAGACAAGAGTAGAGTATATAGAGTAAGCCTAAGAGTACAGGACTACCTAGAGTAGACAAGATCAAGACTACAGGACTAGTCTGATCTTGTACACCTATATATACTAAACTATACAAGAGTACTCAGAGAGTATGAGCTACTAAGAATGATAAGCCACAAAGAATGAAAGAAAGGGAAGGCCAAAGATAAAGGTACAAAGAATGAAGGGATGGACAAAGGGTAAGAGACTATAGAATGAACAAAGAATGAAGGGGTGGTCAAAGGAATAGAATGATAAAGTAAGGGAGGGTAGTAGTAAGAGTTAGTATACATATAGTTTATAAACAGTACCCCTAAGGGACAGAAGTCCTAAGTTCTAGTACAGAAGGGTGTAGAACCCTCAGAACTGAAGGTACAAGAGTAGAGAATTGTAACAAGACTCTCCTTTGACCTTTCTAGTTCTGACCATTACTGACAGTCTTGAACAAAAGATAGATTGCTCAAATCTTTTGAATGTTGTCCTTTGTATTAGCAAGTGTATCCCTAGTTGTTCCCAGGTATATTACCTCTGTTTACTGTCCATTTTGTATGATTGTAATGTATGTATTAGCTACATACATTATATTGTTTATTAAAGTTTGTCTTTCTAATTTGATTAGCTGAACACTGTCCTTTGTATTAGTGTAGTAGTTTCCCTCCATTCTTTCTGTCTTCTAAATAAATAGTTGGCAGTCCACAGTCTCTAGCCTAGTGTCCTAGTTGTTCACAATTGTAACATCTTGTGAATGCTAAAGGTTGTCTATCTGTTTTTGATTTTTGATTTTTCTAGTTTTGTTTCAGTTTTAGGCTAAAGCTTTGTATGTCAATATTTATTACATCCAGATTTTTATAATTTCCTTGAATTGTTAGACAATAAACAAAAGTGTCTCCCTATTTATATTTTGGTTCATAGTTGGTAAGGTGTATGAGAGTTTGTACTTCTATTGTATAGAGGTAGTTTTGAATTCTTGTCATCTACCAGTTAAGACTTTCTTTGTATAGTTTATCTGTTACAAATATAATTCTATAGCAGACTGAATTTGGTAGGGACAATATAAACTTTGCTTTCCTAACTGTATCAGAATACATGGTTGTTAGTACTAATAAGGTTAGCCTTTAGAATTTGAGTAGGAAGTTTGACAAGTTTTCTAAGCAATAGTCCTTACATTTTATTCCTACTAGTTTCTGAAGGTTAGCTGTATCTTCATCTCTTACTGTGCCTGTTTGATAGCTTTTTAGAAATACTATAAATTTTCCTAGGTTTGAAAACATGCTTAGTACTAGAGGTTACAGTTTGGTTATAGTTCTATCACTTTCTACCTTAGTTTGTACATAACTTTGGATCTAATCAAATACAGTATCTTTGAGTGATAATGCTAAATAATATGCTTGTTTGGTTTTGTTTGTTATTCTGTTTAGTTCCAGCCAGATCATGTTTGTACTGAGCCAAGAGTCAAATCCTTCATTTGGTTTTCTATAATAATATACTAATTTTAATTTTGCTACATTAGTAGTAGCTAATGTTGATACTGTTGACAGTGTGTTACTGGTTTGGGTGGATGTAGATACTGATGGATTTGTATTAGCTATTAAGTGTCTACTAATGAGTCTTGTAAGAATGTCCTAGTTCCTTCTGTAACTGTTTCATAAGTTACTTCCACTATAGGTTCTGTAACTGTTTCTTCAGCTATAGTTTCTAATACCATACTATTTGTTTCCATAGGTTCCTCTAGTAGAGAAACCAGTTTCAGAACTTCATCCATTTGAAACACTAGTCCAAAGGTTACTGTCATAAGTGTTGAATTTCTTAAGTTTATTACTAACATAAATGCCTCTAGCATTTGTTCAACTAGTCTTGTGTTCTACATTACTTGTTAAGTATTAACACAAAACTGTGCCATATTTTCTGTAACCTTCTAACTATATAGTACTACTTTTTCTTCCAGATCTTGTAATTGCTTCTAGCTTTCCAACTAGTGTTTGTATCCTTGTTGTGTCAACTTTAGCTCTACATCCTTAAGTGCTCCTTTGAGTCTATAGAGTATATTGTGTAGCTTTCCTATTTTACAATTTTCTGACACACCTAGCTTGTCAATTATTGATCCTCTGTGTCTTTCCAAGTTTTAATGTGTATCTGTGTGTTCCAGACTCTACTACTGCTTGAGTCTCCTTATTCATTGTTCTATTCCTTCTGTTGTCTCCTCAGATAATCCTGTATAGCTAAGTAATATAGTGACTAGGGATAGAGGTAGGGATCTAGTCTCTATTAGAATAGTCCTATAGTGTATTGATCCAGGAATGGTCCTTAATAGTAGTGAGAACCCTCTCTTATAGTTACTACTAGATAGAGAGGCTGATAGTCTGTACTACTACACACTACTGTAAAGATGGTTGTTTTAGTATATTCTGGTTTGTTTTGTGAAGCCAGTTTATACTTTTTGTTTTAATGTATTACTGTTATGTTCTAGCAGATTGTTTAAAACAGGCCACAATAGTATAATACTTTACACAAGAAGTGATTATACTTGATAACTGTTGTTATAGACTATATTTCTGTACAGGAATTACACCTCTTGTTGTAGGTTCACAAGCAACAGGCAGGTCCTTAACTACATAACTACTAGTCCCAGGTGTAGCCTCTGTCTTTGCTCAACTAGGAGTATGTCTCTAGGAGTGTTAATAGTACTTGTGCTCAGTAGAGGGAGAGTTAATACTCTTAAGAGTAGTTTAATGTGTTTAGATTTTGAGGTAAAGAAGGTAGTATTGTTGTGTAAAGATTTTATATAAGAGAGCAAGTATGTTGTTACAGCTAGTTCATGAGCTGTCCTTGAATAAACTGTTATTGAGTACAATACTCTTTACACAATAAATGAGGCTCTTTTTATACTACTTTAATTAAGACTTTATCCTCCTATTTCTTTGTGAGCCAAGTGGTTCTGTTCCTCAGGTGGTCTGTGTGTTATGTTACTGTATTTTTAGTATGTTGTCATATGTTTTTATAACACATATTAGTGATTTTGTATGTTTGAGATGTTAGTCTTTTCTGTTTCAGGATAAGGATTAATGTTGAATCTTTCTTGCTACATACTTCTTGCACAGCCTTCATGTTTGATTCCTTAGGAGTGCTTCTCTTCCTTAGCTAAGTTTAATTAGCCTTTTTGTAATTAGTACTGTTAATTCTGAGTTCTGGGTGGCTCTGTCATTAAGCACCTGTATAGTATAATAACCTTTGTATAAGGCTTGCCTGCCTTACACTATTTGTTGAGTACATAGGGGTCTTTAGATCTGAGTTCTATAGATCTGAGGTGTTTGTGTCCTGCTAGTATTATTGGGTAGTGATCTCTGTATATTACTTTAATATTGTACTACTTTGTTGGTCCTTTATGATAACTGGTTGTAAGTATAGTATAACTGTGTGTTCTATCATCTTGGATAGTACTCTATATTGAGGCAAATATTTGTACTGTATTTTCCTTGTATTCTTAGTGTGTCTTTATTAATAAATGTAATTGTGCTGCTTTGTATTCTTCATGTATTGTTGGGTCATATATTTTGTATATATGTATTTTAAACAATACTTCCTTCCTTTCACATTTTATTCCTTCATGTATAATATGTTGTAGTTAGTGTTGTAGTTGATTGAATAGTATTTGATATGCTACTACTTGTATTGTGTTTCTTTCTGTTTGTATGTTTTGTGTTTTGTGGATTTGTCAATCCTAGCACATTTAATATGTTATTATCATTTGTATGTGTTCTTGAAGTTGTGTCACATGATTGCATTTCTGGCATAGTCTCTGTGTGCTTTATGGTAAAGTCTGGTTTTCTTTGTTATGTGCTATTACAAATCCTTCCAAATCCTTTCAGTAGTGTGATTTGAGTTAAGAAGAAAATAATGTTGTACAGGATGTTGTTGCACAATTTCAGCCAGAGGAAAGACAATACTAATAGGTATGTGGGTATCTCTATAGATAGACATATACAAAAAATGTGTGCCTAACCATGAGAGGTAATGTAGGGTAAAAGCATAGTGTATATAGTATGATGAGCCCAACCTAAAATAGGAGTGAGCTGTCAAGAGTATTTAATAGTCCCTACTACAAGGTCAGATAAAAGAAAGCCTTAAAATGAGCCACACATAGCTTGAGAAAGGCAAGGATTATAATTCAAAGTGAGTGAGCCACCAGACATAACAAAATGAAATAAAAACAGTAGGCTACCTAATGATATCATTAAACTTGACAGACTCAGAAGTATTATGATCCAGGCTTTCTGTTTTGTACTTTTATATTAAGGGGCAACAAGCAAGTAGTAAGTGTTTGAGAATAGGAAAGCAGATACAGAAAAGAGGAGAAACATGGGTAAGTGAAGGCTACATGAGTTTGGATGAGACTGAGCAGATAGGCTGCAGAATAAGGTAGCCTTATATAAGTGTCTACATGTCAACCAGTTAATACAACAAGCTCTAGCAGTAGAGCCTTACCTCTGTTAACTGGATGCCTGACATTATTAAATACTTGGCAAATCACCTTGAGGATGTAAATTAACTCATTGTATACATTGTTAATAGTGTGTTTAAAATAGGCCTTTCATCTCCAAACTTGTTACAGGTTACAAAATAAGTATGTTTAATGTAAAATTTAGCTCACTTATCTGTAGCACATAGTCTTTTACATCCATATATGGCTTTAGAGATAGAGTGTTACTAACTTGTCATCTCATCTCAGAGGAATTTCAGACAAGGAAGTTTCATATTTGATAGTCATAATACAGAAGCAGTTATAGATTGGCCTAGATTCATTATGTAGTAACACTTGTAATAATAGTGCTAAACACAGAAGACAATGTACTGTGTGATTCACACCCAAAGTTTAAGTTGAGTAGTAAAGAACTAGCCCAGAAATATGGTTGTATGTAATGATTTCAAAATGACACCCAAATTTGGCTGTACAGATCTGTAGGTCACTTCATATTTTGTATCCATCTTTCCTTGAATCTAAGGTTTCACCTATGTTTTAGTGAAAAAGCAATTAAGGTGTCTTACTTGCTTTTAGCTACATTCTAATTTGTCTATAAGAGATCTGACTGTATCATACTTTTGTATTCCTTTAAATTTTTTTGTTAGAGTTTCCTATCTAATAAGCTGTAAAGTAAATAGAAAGCTGAACATTACACTCATAAGAATCAGATATCAACTGTGGCCTAATTATAAGTTACTGTTTTAGTTTGTGTTACCTTATATAAGATATTATAAATTTATTCACTACTATTAACTCATCTCAAATGGAGTAGGGTTTATGTTATCATGTTTCTTTATAAGCACTATATGTTAGTAATAGTGTTAAGACAAGACTACACAAGAGTATGTCTCAGATAATATAAACTACATTACAAGCAATTGTTACAATTCTCTACTCTTGTACCTTCAGTTCTAAGGGTTCTACACCCTTCTGTACCAGAACTCAGGACTTCTGTCCCTCAGGAGTACTGTTTATAGACTATATGTGTACTGACTCTTACTACTACCCTTCCTTACTTTATCATTCCATTCCTTT
>NW_006760391.1:2670063-2688388 GCF_000271605.1 Fomitiporia mediterranea MF3/22 | reverse complement strand
TGTACAGATCAGACTAGTCCTGTAGTCTTGATCTTGTCTACTCTAGGTAGTCCTGTACTCTTAGGCTTACTCTATATACTCTACTCTTGTCTCACTCTCTCTCTGTGTCTGTTCTGCAAGTTCCAACTATGTTCTAGTACTTACATTCTATATTTCTGTTGTATAGAATAGTTGTAGCCTAGGTTCTCTTACTAAGCCTTCAGGTCCCCTTTATACTGTTACTGACATCAGATTAAGACTACCTATTACCACTCTACAACTCTCCTACATTTTGAGCATTAGTACTTACTGTTGTATTAATCCCTTTTCTTTGTTCTGACCCTTTTACATTTTTAAATTTTAAACTTTCTAAACCCTTTTAAACTTTTGCCACCCTTCTTCTATTCATTACCCCTTTTAGTTTAGTACTGATTCCTTTGTAGTATAAACATGGACTCTTCTACACTAACTGTCACCCCTACTGTCCTGTCAGATTAGTAGTTATGAGCAGAACTAGCTTAATACATACAGACCTCTATCTAAGAGGCCTTTGCTAACTACATACCCTCAGCCCCTTCAGAACCTGTTCTAATTGTTCTAGAAGTCACAACCTGTTCTAGAAAGAAAGTACATATAGTCTGTCCTTTAGACTTTAATAAGTAGTACTTTAAGGACTTCTAGTACTAAGTCAAACTATATATAGTTACTACTTTGACTGATCTATCCTTAGATCTTAATCACATCCTATTTGTCCTCTCCTTCATGAAGGAAGGCAACACAGCCACCTAGGCCCAGAACTAGATTGAAGGCTATTAGATTAGAAGCCTGATCCAACTTCAGAATAATGAGTTGTATTCAGAATTCATAAGACAGCTCTGTACTTCCTTTATTAATCTGAATGAGAAACACAATACACAGAACAAGCTTGTGTCTCTATAACAGGGCAAACATTCTACTAATACTTTCTTTCAGGAGTTCAATATCCTGGCCTAGAAGGCAGGATTCATACTTGAGTTTAATAATGTTCTTATTAGAATACTTGAAAAAGCTCTTTACCTAAAACTAGTTAATAAGATTCTTAGAATGATACTAGAACTAGTCACTTACACTGAGTAGAAGATACACACTATTTCCTTTGACTAAGCTACAGCTCAGATACATTAAGTCTGTGTAGAACACTTACACATACATTTGGCTCTAACAGTTCTGAGCTCTCAGATCAATCTGCCTGTAATTTGTAATCAATCTGTTCTAATAAACATTAGAGAAGCCTAAAAGTAAGGAGTATACTTTACTTACAGAAAGTCAGAGTACTAGATTAAGGACTACTTACAGAAGCAATAGTATATCTATTAGGTCATTAGAGTAATAATGAGTGACAAGTAGGATTTGTAGTAAGAAGCCTTTTCTACAAATCCAGAAGTCACCTTAGAACTCTCAGACTCTGACTATATACCTTAGGATTTTGTAGAGGCTTAACAGTGAATACAGTACTAAAGGGTTATGACTCAGATTTTTTAATAGCTACTTTTGATTCAATAGACACTGTAGGATTAGAAGTAAATAAAGTAAGAAAAGTAGAAAAAGTAGAAAAAGTAGAAAAAGTAGAAAAAGTAAATTAACAAAATTATTTATTAGAAAGAAAAAAGTCAAAAACAAAAGTAGATAGTTCTCCTATTTCTTCTGATTCTTTTGACTCTTCTCTTTGTACTTCATCTGAGTCTAAATTCATACAATCTGACCTACTACTTTTGTATTCTAAGATCTTAGAACATTCAGAACACTACCCAGCCCTATTTACTACTCAGTAGTTTGTCTATAGTATTAAGTAAGGATAGTCTCAGCTGAGTTCACAGCTAAAGACATGAGTCTGTCCTTGTTGAAAGAGAGAGGTTAATAAGGAAATGTTAGTACATATACTTACCCTCTTAGACAATAAGGCTGTACAAGCTGTACATTCCCTTCAGAACAAGTAGTAGTTTATTAGAGGACATTCTGAGTACTAGCTCTAGGTCCCTGTCCTCTTAGCTCCCTTCTCAGGATCCCCCCAGATCTGAACAATAGCTCTGGTAGACAGTAGATACACTAGTTTGTACATTAATAAGGCCTTCATACAGGAACACTACCTTCCTACTTAATGTGTTCTACTTCCAATCCTAGTATATAATACAGACAGAACTCTAAACTAGAATAGTCAGATTACTGAGTTTGTCTGACTATAGATAACCATTTAGGATTATAAGGAAAGTATTAAGTTCAGAGTTACTAACCTTAGAAAGACAAACATCTTTATTAGATTTGAATAGTTTAAGGCTTACAACCCTACTATTAACTAGTTAGAGTAGACACTTATATTCAATCAGTGTCCTAAGTCTTATAACTACCTTACACTACTGTTCTAAGTAGATACAGACACTTCTAATGTTACTAACAGTTCTAATAAAGGTGACTAGTTGTTCTTCTTTAACTAGGATAGATATGTAGACACATATTCTAGTCAAGGTAGGACAGAGTCAATCTGAAGAATGTCTGAGACAGAACTAGTCTAGAACCTGTTACAGTTCTCCACTCTTGTACCTTCAGTTCTAAGGGTTCTACACCCTTCTGTACCAGAACTCAGGACTTCTGTCCCTTGAGAGTACTGTCTATAGACTATATGTGTACTAACTCTTACTACTACCCTTCCTTACTTTATCATTCCATTCCTTTAACCACCCCTTCATTCTTTGTATCATTCTATAGTCTCTTACCCTTTGTCCATCCCTTCATTCTTTGTACCTTTATCTTTAACATTCCTTTCTTTCATTCTTTGTAGCTTATCATTCTTAAGTAGCTCATACTCTCTGAGTACTCTTGTATAGTTTAGTATATATAGGTGTACAAGATCAGACTGGTCTTAGAGTCTTAATCTTGTCTACTCTAGATAGTCCTGTACTCTTAGACTTACTCTATACACTCTACTCTTGTCTCACTCTCTCTCTCTGTCTGTTCTACAAGTTCTGACTATGTTCTAATACTTACATTCTGTATTTCTGTTGTGTAGGATAGTTGTAGCCTAGGTCCCCTTACTAAGCCTTCAGGTCCCCTCTACACTGTTACTGACATTAGATCAAGACTACCTATTACTACCCTACAACTCTCCTACATTTTGAGTATCAGTACTTACTATTGTGTTAATCTCTTTCCTTTGTCCTAACCCTTTTACATTTTTAAATTTTAAACTTTCTAAACCCTTTTAAACTTTTGCCACTCTTCTTCTATTCATTACCCCTTTTAGTTTAGTATTAATTCCTTTATAGTATAAACATAGACCCTCCTGTACCAACTGCCACCCCTACTGTCCTGCTAGATTAGTAGTTATGAGTAGAACTAGCTTAATATGTATAGACTTCCATCCAAGAGGCCTTTACTAACTACATACCCTCAGCCCCTTTAGAACCTGTTCTGATTGTTCTGAAAGTCACAACCTGTTCTGGAAAGAAAGTGTATGTAGCCTACCCTTCAGACTTTAATAGGTAACACTTTAAGGACTTTCAGTACTAAGTCAAACTATATATGGCTACTACTTTGACCAATCTATTCTCAGATCTTGATTACATCCTATTTGTCCTCTCCTTCATAAAGGAAGGTAATACAGCCACCTGGGCCTAGAACTGGATTAAAGGCTATTAGATTAGAAGCCTAATCTGACTTCAGAACAATGAGTCATACTTGGAATTCATGAGGCAGCTCTGTACTTCCTTTATTAATCTGAATGAGAAGTACAATGTGTAGAACAAGCTTGTGTCTCTATGACAGGGCAAACATTCTGCTAATACCTTCTTTCAGGAGTTCAATATCCTGGCCTAGAAGGTAGGATTTGTGCTCAGGTTTGATAATGTCCTTATTAGAATGCTTGAAAAAGCTCTTTACCTAGAACTGGTTAATAAGATTCTTAGAATAATGCTAGAACTAGTCACCTACACTAAGTGGAAGACATGTGTCATCTCCTTCAACCAAGCTACAGCTCAGATGTGTTAAGTCTGTACAGAATGCCTGTACATGTGTCTGACTCCTTCAGTTCTGAGCCCTCAGATCAATCTACCTATAATTTACAATCAATCTGTTCTGATAGACATTAGAGAAGCCTGAAAGTAAGGAGCATACTTTGCTTACAGAAAGTCAGAGTACTAGATTAAGGACTGCCTGTAGAAACAATAGTACATCTGTTAGGTCATTAGAGTAATAATGAGTGACAAGCAGGATTTGTAGTAAGAAGTCTTTTCTACAAATCCAGAAGTCACCTCAGAACTCTTAGACCCTAACTATACACTCTAGGATTTTGTAGAGGCCTAACAGTAAATACAGTACTGAAGGACTATGACTCAGATTTTTTAATAGCCACTTTTTATTCAATAGACACTGTAGGATTAGAAGTAAATAAAGTAAGAAAAGTAGAAAAAGTAGAAAAAGTAGAAAAAATAAATCAACAAAATTATTTATTAGAAAGAAAAAAGTTGAAAACAAAAGTAGATAGTTCTCCTATTTCTTCTGATTCTTTTGATTCTTCTCTTTGTACTTCATTCAAGTCTAAATCTGTACAATCTGATCTGTCACTTCTGTGTTTCAAGATCTTAGAATGTTTAGAACACTACCCAGCCCTGTTTACTACTTAGTAGTTTGTCTATAGTATTAAGTAGGAATGGTCTCAGCTGAGTTTACAGCTGAGGACATAGGTCTATCCTTGTTGAAAGAGAGAGGTTAATAAGGAAATGTTAGTGTATATACTTACCCTCTCAGACAATAAGGCTGTACAAGCTGTATGTTCCCTTTAGAACAAGTAGTAGTTTATCTGAGAACATTCTAGATACTAGCTCTAGGTCCCTATCCTCTTAGCTCCCTTCTTAGGATTCCTCTAGATCTGAACAACAGTTCTAGTAGACAGTAGATACACTAGTTTGTACATTAATAAAGCCTTTGTGTAGGAACACTACCTCCCTACTTAACACATTCTACTTCTAATCCTAGTATATAATACAGACAGAACTCTAAACTGGAATAGTCAGATCACTAAGTTTGTCCAACTACAGATGACCATTCAGGATTATGAGGAAAGTATTGAGTTCAGAGTCACTAACCTTAGAAAGACAGACATCTTTATTAGATTCAAATAGTTTAAGGCTTACAACCCTACTATTAACTGGTTAGAGTAGACACTTGTGTTCAATTAGTGTCCTAAGTCTTACAGCTACCTTATACTACTGTTCTGAGTAGATGTAGATACTTCCAATGTTACTAACAGTTCTAATGAAGGTGACTAGTTGTTCTTCTTTAATTAGAATAAATATGTGGATACATATTCTAGTCAAAGTAGAACAGAGTCAATCTAAAGAATGTCTGAGACAGAACCAGTCTAGAACCCTCTTAGAACAACTCTACTCTAGAACACACATAGACCCAGCCTGCTGGATTTTGTCTGAGAGTTCCCTAAAGTCTTTAGTAAAGAGGAATTTGACTAGCTTTCTAAACACTGTCTCTAGGACTATGTAATTGAATTAACTAAGGATTTCCAACCTAAGGATTACAAGGTCTACCTACTCAACAGAGACAAGTAGGAGGCACTCAACAAGTTCCTTTAGGAAAATCTTTGGAACAGTCAGATCCAACCCTTAAAGTCCTCTATAGCCTCCCCTTTCTTCTTTGTTAAAAAGAAAGATAGGAAGCTCTACCTAGTCTAAGATTATTGTTGTCTTAATAAGGGTACTGTTAAAAACAAGTACCTACTCCCCCTGATTCAGGAGCTCATTAATAAGACACATACATCTAGGGTTTTCACTAAGTTGGATGTTTGATAGGGATACAATAATATTTGGATCCAAGACAGAGATGAGTAGAAGGCTGTATTCTAAACCAATTGTAGATTGTACAAACTGACTATAATGTTCTTTAAACTAACTAACTTGCTTGTAACATTCTAGTCATTCATGAATCACATTCTTACAGATCTCATTGACTCAGAGTATGTTAGTATGTATCTGGATAATATTCTGATCTTTACCTAAACAGTCAAGTACTATTACTAATTAATCTAAGCAGTTCTATAATAGCTCTAAAATAATAAACTGTTTCTCTAAGAAGTAAAGTACTCCTTTGTACAGGAGTCAGTAGATTATCTGAGCTTTGTAATTGGTGGAGGAGAGGTCTGTATAGATCTGACAAAGGTAACTACAGTTTGGAACTGGCTACAACCTTAGAACCTGAAACAGGTTCAAGTGTTCCTTAGGTTTGTAAACTACTACTAATGCTTCATTCAAGGCTTTAGTACTATTGCCTAGCCTCTTCACAATCTTACTAGTAAAGATGTTCCTTAGTAATAGAAGGATCAGTAGCAGTCTGTGTTTGAATCTCTAAAACAAGCTATTACTAGTAAGCCTGTATTAACAGTTCTAACAGTTGTAGACAAGTTCTGAGTCAAAGCCAACTCTTCCAACTTTACAAATAGAGTAGTACTGTCCTAGTTCATTGACAGAAAGTAGTGTCTAATAGTGTTCTGATCAGAATCCCTCTCTGTAACAGAATAGAATTACCCTATCTATAATAAGGAACTCCTTACAATTGTCTGTTCCCTAGAGGAGTAGTGTCAATATCTCCTTAGTACTGTATAGAAGTTTAAGATTTAGAGTAATCACCTTAATCTCTAATACTTTCAGGCACCTCAGAAGCTTAACTACTACTAAGCCTACTAAATGTTAGAACTACAAGACTATGACTTTATACTAACCTACAAACCCAGAATACAAATGACAAAAACTGATTTACTCTTAAGACAAGTAGGTTATAAAAGGGGGGAGAATGATAACAAAAATCTTGTTCTCCTAAACAATTCCTGTTTTGCATTCAAGACAATCTGAGAGATCTGACTCAAATCTAAGGATGTTGACTTTGTCACCTGTATATAGTAAGCTCTAAGACACACACAGGACCAGGTTGTAGTAAAGCAGCTAGAGAAGCAGGCTAGGGATTAGGAGGAGGATAAGGATAGACAGGTTTACTAGAAAGGCCAACTGTATGTTCTGAAGGATTGGAAGCTGTAGGAGGACATTATCTAAGCTTATTATAATAATCTGACTACAGGACATTTAGGCTAACACAAAATGTAGGAACTCATTACTTAGAACTACTAGTAGTCTAGAATGTAGAGGGAAATCCTAAAGTATGTGACTGGTTGTAATACATACTAACAGACTAAAGCTTACTAGACAAGAGTTTGGGCTCCTCTACATCTGTATTGAATCCTAGATCACTCTTAGGAAGAAGTCTTAGTGGACCTGATTAGTAAGCTACCTGAGTCTCAGGGTTACAACACTATCTGTATAATTATTAACCAATTCTCTAAGTAAGTCTATACAGTTCTGACCTGAACAGAACTCACTTCTAAAGGTATAGTGTGTATTTATCAGAATTATGTCTTCTAGTTGTACAGACTCCCTTAGAAGCTCATTCATGATTACAGACTGTAATTTGAGTTGAAATTCATATAAGACTTGTATGTACTTCTTAGAATTCAAGAGAACCTTTCTACTACCTATCACTTACAGACTGACAGTCAAACTAAGTAAGTCAATCAGGAGATCAAACTCTACCTCTGAATGTTTATTAATCATTAGTAATCAGATTAGTCTGAATAGTTAGCTCTGACAGAATTTGTACACAATAACTAGTAACACTCTATAATAGGACAGTCCCTGTTCTTCCTCAATCATGAGAGACATCTGTACTAGGAGACAGTTCTAAACTAGAACAGTAGTTCCAAATCTACAACAGACTTTGTAGAACAGATACATAGAACCAGAGAGAATGTACAAACTCTTTTAGAAAAGGTAGTACAGGTCATAAAGTAGAACTATAATCAGAAGAGGTCTATGGCTGAGGATTACTAGTCTAGTGACAAAGTTATGCTAGAAGCTACTAACCTGACTATAAATCACCTAATGAAGAAGTTGGACAACAAGTGCTTCAGACCCTTTGTCATTAAAAAGAAGGTTAGTGCCTCTGTCTACAAACTCTAACTTCTAGCAACATAGAAGCACATACACTCAGTGTTTAATAAGGTTCTGTTGTCTCAGTACTATGATTCTAATTTTCCTTCACAGTAAAGACCCTCTCTGTCTCTACCAGAACTTATTAGCTCTGAACTAGAATACAAAGTAGAGTATATAGTAGATACTAAGCTAGTGTACAGAAAGCTCAAGTTCCTTATCTACTAGAAGGGATACTTGGTTGAAGAACACACTTAGGAACCTGCTGAGAATCTCACCCATACTACTAAGGCAATCTGAGACTTCTATCAACTTCATCCAGGTGCTCTGTGTCAACTCTGTCTTACAGATTTCCAAACCCTACTGTTCTAACTTATACTCAAACTACTAACTAAGCCTAATGTTCACTAATTAGGACAATTGGTTTTAGAGGGAGGGTAATGTTATAGTTCTCTACTCTTATACCTTCAGTTCTAAGGGTTCTACACCCTTCTGTACTAGAACTCAGGACTTCTGTCCCTCAGGGGTACTGTCTATAAACTATATGTGTACTAACTCTTACTACTACCCTTCCTTACTTTATCATTCCATTCCTTTAACCACCCCTTTATTCTTTGTATCATTCTATAGTCTCTTACCCTTTGTCCATCCCTTCATTCTTTGTACCTTTATCTTTGACCTTCCTTTCTTTCATTCTTCATAGCTTATCATTCTTAGTAGCTCATACTCCCTGAGTACTCTTGTGTAGTTTAGTATATATAGACATACAAGATCAGACTAGTCCTGTAGTCTTGATCTTGTCTACTCTAAGTAGTTCTATACTCTTAGACTCACTCTATATACTCTACTCTTGTCTCACTCTCTCTCTCTGTCTGTTCTACAAGTTCTGACTATGTTCTAGTACTTGTGTTCTATATTTCTGTTGTGTAGGATAGTTGTAGCCTGAGTCCCCTTACTAAGCCTTCAGGTCCCCTCTACACTGTTGCTGATAGTAATGACAAACAATAATAGAATACCTTCTATCATACATTCTACATCTGAGACACACTTACATAGTATATATAGACTAACTAATTAATGGACAATAAAGTAAGCTGTAAGAGAGCAAGCCAAGTCTACTATCCCCCCTCTTTGTGTGATCCCTCTAAGCCTCTCACATAACCTCTCTTCCCTTTCTTAACAGGTTATGAGCCTTGAGCTCCCTGCCTATACTTTATCTACACTCTACTACATTTATACTCTATACAGTTCTATACATTACATGCACACATGCAGCATACTACAACACAGAACTTGACTCACCTGTCTGAGTATCCCAAACATGAATCAATACACTGTAGACACACAATCTACCATACTACATACAACCCAGACATTATATGATTGTCATCTTAGTGATTATGATTATTGGCTCAGTAGTAACATAATCTATACAGGCAATGTTGAAACTATAATGAGTATCACTTACTACAATTATTAAATGCTGAAATACTCTATAATATTATAGAGATTATGTTATAATAAATTAACTAATCATACTACAGACAAACATTAAAAAGATTAATAAAGCAAATGCTACTCTTCTGCTATTAACATTACAATAGTACAAATGATTGACACTGTCAACAAGCACACATATGTTATAGTATAAATCAAATAATAACATATATAGTAATATCACAGCTGAACAATTAATGCTCAAAACAAGCACATATATGCTAAACAGTATATTAAATCAAATAAATAAAACATTTAACATGTATTATAAATGATAATACAATTGTAGACACTATAATAACAATAATAATAACAATAATAATGATAATAATACAGATAGAACTAATGGAATGAATACAGAACAATATAATAACTAACACATATTATAGTTGAGCAATTATATGTAACATATTGGATTCAGTAGTTACATGTCAGATATTGTGATTACTTATCAGATACTGAATATAATATGCATATCTAAGATATACAGACAAGTACAGATATACAAAAGTATAATGAATAACTACAAACCAAAAAACAATGCTACAGAGTGTATAAACAAACTATACATGAAAGAATAATGTTATAATGTATAAATACTGATTACAGCACAAGACAAGTGCAAAAATTATAACTATTAAACAAATGATACTACTTTACACATTAATACAATTGTGTAAATGTATACTAACAACAAACGAAAGAATTATATCTCTAATATACTTGAAACAATACATTAATACAACTTAATTACACAGAACGTGTTATCACAGCAGCTGATTATATAATAAATTTCGAAGTTGTAACAGTAACATCAACTGTACAGCATATATACCTTAACAAACAATTATTAACTTTACATTGTGACAACATAGCTTGTAAGAGCAAAGTATAATACTAATATGACTAGTACAATAAATAAAATGAATAAAACAATCACAGACACACTTATAATACTGATTACAAACAAAAACAATCATAATATAATATGATTAAATAAATTAATAAAATGTTTAAGCTATTATCTCAGATAGTATAATATAAAATAGGCAATAACAGATGTGAGTGTACTTAATAGAACTCAGTGCATTTACTAAAAGCACTATATAAATAATAATTACAATGTTATTAAACAAATATTATATAGAAACAAACAAATTACCATATGTTTTCAACACAAAAACAAAATATTCATTCATAATTACAAACAATAATTAATAAAAGATAATGAGTGTGTACATAACTTGTAGCATAATACATACCTATCTACTATAACGAACAAAATACACATTATATAAGTTGACAAATGTTAACAGTAATGAAGATATAATAGTAATAACATTTAAATTACTCATTATAGAACATAACAAATGTTATGTACTGTTTTAAAATACTAATAATTAGAAATTGAACCATGAAAGCAATTACAATTATTATATATAAATATTATATTATAATAATGATTAATAAACATTAAAGAAATATCCAATTCTTTGAAGAAATACCTTCTTGAATTGAAGGGGAGAAAATGGATAATATGCACAAACAATTAATAACTAAATATAAACAACAGAACAAAAAGTATAATACTATGGATGCTACAAAAAATAAAATAATGAAATTCAAGAATAATGAAATTCACAGACTAAGCACTGACTAAGCAATAGAAGTTACAGACAGATATAATGGATCATAAAGGTAAATCATTCAGTACAAAGCAAAACTATGTTGATCAGAACTAAATAACAGAAGTCAACACAATGTACAATTGAACTTCAATGTTAAATAAATAATAATTCTACTATGAAACAAATGCTCATACTTGGCAAATAATATAATTAACTTAACAGTGTTTAATACAAAAATAAATAATATACAGACAATTATCACATCATATAATGAAATAATTTATTAACCCAGACTATAGTTCATGGATAAAAGTGATGAATAACAAAAATAATACTTTGGAACATATATAAAACAATAAATAATATATCCATAGGATAATAAGAATATAATTGTAATATAATTCACAACTACAACTGAACAATACACAGATAATAACTATATAAACAAGTATAGAGTGTATACATATAATCAAATAAAACTATTAAATTGATTCTTGTACAAACAATTAATTTGCCCTCACTGTACAATTAATACAAGTGTGAACAGCATTATAATACTATGAAATACATTGGATAGATACTAATAGGTATATCTATATGATGATTCAAATAAAATAAACAAAACTGATATATAAAACGTTTTACCTAGCAAACTAATTAACAAATAAAACATTGAACGAATACTACAATTGTGTATAGTACTAGATTAACTAAAGAATGCTAGGAGACAATTATAGTAAACATAATCCAATATATTACTTATATGCAGATTGTGTTACAATACATCATTCTTTACAAAAGAAAAAGCAAAGAACAATAGTCATAACATACACATATATATACACAATACTATGATTGTGACAATTCATAATAACATTGTTAATAATAAATAATACAAACACACAATAGAAATGATTTACAACAGATAACTATGTTGGCTATTAAAGAAACAACACAACAGATTGTATAGTTACTCAGGATACATTAGAAACAATCAATTAACAAACATAACATTAATAAATTAATACACAGACATAAATGATAATGTAAAGCAAACAAACAAACAGTACATTCATGATATAATACATATACAATGCACCTAGACACATAGTGAGATGCCTGTGGCCAGACATAACATCTATGTAACAAATATATGTTAGCATAAAACCTTATTGATCTCAGAATGAAGCAATCTGGCAAAAACAAATATTATTATTAATATTACAATATACAATCAATGCAATGCTTCAATCCAAAGACATAAATCAGCTATTACTGAATGCTTAACACATATATGAATGTAGACAAACACAGACAGTAATGATTAAAGAAGGATATTATTGCAACATTGAATATACATTTTACTAGTGTGATTCATTAGTTTCACAGTGAAGTAAAAGGAAATTACTAGAGTACTCGAACAAACTGAATAACAAACAATATGACTGAATAACAAACAATATGACTGAATAACAAACAATATGACTGAATAACAAACAATAAAACAAAACAAGCAATTGCATTTATGATTTAAATATGCACATATATATACTTATGTATACTGACAAGATTCTGCAGGTCTCTGAAGCATTTACAAATTATTTAATAACATTTACAAACAATCTATTGTAATAATAATACTGTTATTAAACAGTATATTATGAATGAACAAACTAATTAAATATACTTAATCAATATAACATTGGACAAACTTAACACAAAGTGGATAACATTCAGAACAGACAGTACATGGAACAGACAATACATTACTACAATACTAATAATATTATTATTAACTACATCAAGTTATAAACGTGTTACATGAACAAACAATTGTACAATACAGTTATAATGATTAAACTATCTATACATACTACAAGCAAACATCTTACAAGTCTACTAGACCTAGTAAGAGTTTGAAGGGGAGTGTTAAGACAAGACTACATGAGAGTATGTCTCAGATGATATAAACTACATTACAAGCAATGATGAATGATGATGGAATACCTTCCATCATACATTCTACATCTGAGACACACCTACATAGTATATATAGACTAACTAATCAACAGACAATGAAGCAAGCTGTGAGAGAGTGAGCTGAGTCTACTATCCCCCCTCTTTGTGTGATCCCTCTAAGCCTCTTACATAACCTCTCTTCCCTTTCTTAACAAACAGTATAGAGGGAACCCAAAGGCTTAGTAAGGGGACTCAGGCTACAACTATCCTACACAACAGAAATACAGAATGTAAGCACTAGAATGTAGTTAGAACTTGTAGAACAGAGAGAGTGTGTGTGTGTGAGACAAGAGTAGAGTATATAGAGTAAGTCTAAGAGTACAGGACTACCTAGAGTAGACAAGATCAAGACTACAGGACCAGTCTGATCTTGTACACCTATATATACTAAACTACACAAGAGTACTCAGGGAATACAAGCTACTAAGAATGATAAGCTATAAAGAATGAAAGAAAGAAAGGTCAAAGATAAAGGTACAAAGAATGAAGGGATAGACAAAGGGTAAGAGACTATAGAATGAACAAAGAATGAAAGGGTGGTCAAAGGAACAGAATAATAAAGTAAGAAAGGGTAATAGTGAGAGTCAGCCTGTATATAGTTTATAAACAGTACTTCTGAGAGACAAAAGTCCTGAGTTCTAGTACAGAAGGGTGTAGAACCCTTAGAACTGAAGGTACAAGAGTAGAGAACTGTAACATTACCCTCCCTCTAAAACTAATTGTCCTAATTAGTAAACATTAGACTTAGTTAGTGACTCAAACATAGGTTAGAATAGTAGGGTTTGGAAATCTGTAAGGTAGAGTTGATACAGAGTACTTAGATAAAGTTAATAAAAGTCTTAGATTGCCTTAGTAGTATGAGTAAGATTCTTAGCAGGTTCCTAAGTGTGTTCTTTAACTAGGTATCCTTTCTAGTAAATAAGGAACTTGAGTTTTCTATACACTAGCTTAGTATTTACTACATACTCTACTTTGTATTCTAGTTTGAAACTGACAAGTTCTAGTAGAGGTAGTAGGGGTCTTTGTTGTGAAGGAAAACCTGGATTATAGTATTAAGACAATAGAACCTTGTTGAACACTAGGTGTATGTACTTCTATGTTACTAGAAGTTAGAGTTTGTAGACAGAGGTACTAACCTTCTTTTTAATAATAAAGGGTCTGAAGCACTTGTTGTCCAACTTCTTTATTAGGTAATCTGTGGTCAGATTAGTGGCTTCTAATATAACTTTGTTACTAGACTAGTAATCCTTAGCTACAGACCTCTTCTAATTATAGTTCTACTTTATAACTTATACTACCTTCTCTAAAAGAGCTTGTGTGTCCTCTCTAGTCTTGTGTATCTGTTCTATAAAGTCTGTTACAGATTCAGAACTACTGTTCTAGTTTAGAACTGTTCTCTAGTACAGATGTCTTCTATAGTTAAGGAAGAACAGAGACTGTTCTATTATAGAGTATTACTAGTTATTGTGTACAAATTCTGTCAGAGCTAACTATTCAGACTAGTCTGACTACTAATGATTAATGAACATTTAGAGATAGAGCTTGATCTTCTAATTAACTTGCTCAGTTTAACTATCAGTCTGTAGGTAATATGTAGTAGAAGGATTCTCTTGAATTCTAAGAAGTGTGTACAAGTCCTGTATGAATTTTGACTTGAATTACAGTCTACAATTATAAATAAGCTTCTGAGGGAGTCTGTATAACTAGAAAACATAATCCTAATAGATACACACTATACTTTTAGAAGTGAGTTCTGTTTGAGTCAGAACTGTATAGACTTACTTAGAGAATCAGTTAACAATCACACAGATAGTATTGTAACCCTAAGACTCAAGTAGCTTACTAATCAGGTCTACTAAGACTTCTTCCTAAGAGTGATCTAGAATCTAATACAAATGTAGGGGAGTCTAAACCCTTGTCTAGTAGGTTTTAGTCTATTAGTATGTATTACAACCAGTCATGTACTTTAGGATTTCCCTTTATATTCTTAGTCACTAGTAGTTCTAAGTAATAAGTTCCTACATTTTGTGTCAGCCTGGATGTCCTACAGTCAGATTGTTGTAATAAGCTCAGACAATGTCCTCCTACAGTTTCTAATCCTTTAGAACATACAGTTAGCCTTTCTAGTAAACTTGTCTATCCTTATCCTCCTTCTAGTCCTTAGCCTACTTCTCTAACTACTTTACTATAACCTAGTCCTATGTATGTCTCAGAGCTTACTGTATATAAGTAACAAAGTTAACATCCTTAGATTCAAGTCAGATCTCTTAGATTGTCTTAGATACAAAACAGGAATTGTCTAAAAGAATAAGATTTTTGTTATTATTCTCCCCCCTTTTATACCTTACTTGTCTTAAGAGTAAATCAGCTTTCATTATTTGTGTTCTGAGTTTGTAAGTTAGTACAAAGTCATAGTTCTACAGTTCTAACATCTAGTAGGTCTGACAGTAGTTGAGCTTCTAAGGTGCCTGAAAGTACTAGAGATTAAAGTGATTACTCTAAATCTTAAACTTTTGTACAGTACTAAGAAGATATTGATACTACTCCTCTAAGGAACAGACAATTATAAAGAGTTCCTTGTTATAGATAGAGTAGTTCTGTTCTGTTACAGAGAGGGATTCTGATTAGAACACTATTAGACACTACTTTCTGTTAATAAACTAAGACAGTACTACTCTATTTGTAAAGTCAGAAGAGTTAGCTTTAACTCAGAACTTGTCTACAGTTGTCAGAACTACTAATACAAGCTTACTAGTAATAGTCTACTTGAGAGACTTGAACACAGACTACTACTAATCCCTCTATTACTAAGGAACATCTTTACTAGTAAGATTGTAAAGGGGCTGAGTAATAGTACTAAAGCCTTAAATGAAACATTAGTAATAGTTTACAAACCTAAGGAATACTTAGACCTGTTTCAGGTTCTAAGGTTGTAGCTAGTTCTAAACTGTAGTTACTTTTACTAGATCTATGTGGACCTCTCCTCTACTAATTACAAAGTCTAGATAATCTACTAACTCTTGTGTAAAAGAATACTTTGTTTCTTAAAGGAACAGTTTATTATCTTAGAGTTATTGTAGAACTACTTAGATTAGTCAGTAATAGTGCTCAACTGTCTAGGTGAAGATCAGAATGTTGTCTAGATACACACTAACATACTCTGAGTTAATCAGATCTGTAAGAATGTGATTTATAAATGACTAGAATGTTGTAGACAAGTTAGTTAGTTTAAAAAACATTATAGTTAGTTTGTATAATCTGTAATTAATTTAAAAGACAGTCTTCCACTTATCTCTGTCTTAGATTCAAATGTTATTATATTCTTATTAAACATCCAACTTAGTAAAAACTCTAAATGTATGTGTCTTATTAATAAGCTTCTGAATTAGAGGGAGTAGGTACTTGTTTTTAACAGTACCTTTATTAAGACAATAATAATTCTAAACTAGGTAAAAGGTGAATTCAATTAATTAGTAGGAGTACTTGTAGAATAGTAGGAAGATTTTAGAGTGTCTTAGCAAAGTAGTATATACCTTAATAGATACTAAATAGAGATGAGATCTGTGCAACTGTCTACAAGTGTGTACAAGTACTTAAACCTACTTGTTTGTACTTACAAATGTGTAGAGTTTGAAAAAAAAAATAAACATTTGATTGTATACTATAATGTAAATCCTTAAGAAGTATGAAATATACTAAGAAGCACAGTCATGTGACCACATAGGAAGAGTGTGTTAAGTGTATATACAGACTGTTTTCTTGTATATCTTATACTCTCTATTTCCTTTTAAGATACTTAGCTCTACTTATTATAGTAATAAATTTGCTATAAGTATAGGTACTCTATCTACTCTGTGTATTCTACATTTTGACACTGAATTCAACCTGCTCCTCAGCCTTCTTCTTACATATGAAGCTTATTGTCTGCTCCTTTGTACTTGCCCTTCATTTTGTAACTTATACAGTGTATCCTACTCTAAGGATTTTCTTAATAACTTACTGTTTAGTACTTTGGATTATATTTTCAAAGCATTCTTCAGGTACATCTTGAAGGTTATGAATCATATGTATGCTACTACATTCTAATCCATGTCTCTTTAGAGTCAACTGTACTTCATTCAAGATGCTTAGTAACCTTATTAAGGATAATAAGGTCTTTAGAAGAACTAGTAAATGTTTACAGTGTTCTTATTAGGAGTAACTTACTGTATTTCTACTGTGTTACAGTAGTACAACAGGCATTAAGGTTACAGAGCAATCATCCATTATAGTAAGTATAGTACCTCTATACTGTGCCTGTGTCTGTACTACTTTTTGCTAGCTCAAGCCTTGGTTTTGTCAGTAACAGTATAGAGGGGACCTGAAGGCTCAGTAAGGAGACTCAGGCTACAACTATCCTACACAACAGAAATACAGAATGTGAGCACCAGAATGTAGTCAGAACTTACAGAACAGGTAGAGAGAGAGAGTAAGACAAGAGTAGAGTATATAGAGTAAGCCTAAGAGTACAAGACTACTTAGAGTAGACAAGATCAAGACTACAGGACTAGTCTAATCTTGTACACCTATATATACTAAACTACACAAGAGTACTTAGGGAGTATAAGCTACTAAGAATAATGAGCCACAAAGAATGAAAGAAAGGGAAGGTCAAAGATAAAGGTACAAAGAATAAAGGGATAGACAAAGGGTAAGAGACTATAGAATGAACAAAGAATGAAGGGGTGGTCAAAGGAATAGAATGATAAAGTAAGGAAGGGTAGTAGTAAGAGTCAGTATACATATAGTCTATAAACAGTACTCCTAAGAGACAGAAGTCCTGAGTTCTAGTACAAAAGAGTGTAGAACCCTTAGAACTGAAGGTACAAGAGTAGAGAACTGTAACATTACCCCTCCTCTAAAACCAATCATCCTGATTAGTAAACATAGGGCTTAGTTAGTAGCTTAAGTATAGGTCAGAATAGTAAGGCTTGGAAATCTGTAAGGCTGAGTTTGTGTAGAGTACTAGGATGAAACTGATAGAAATCTTAGATTGTCTTAGAAGTATAGGTAAGGTTCTTAGCAGGTTCCCAAGTGTGCTCCTCAACTGAGTACCCTTTCTAGTAAACAAGGAATTTGAGTTTTCTGTACAGTAGCTTAGTATCTACTATGTACTCTACTTTGTATTCTGGTTCAGAGCTGATA
>NW_006760391.1:2657965-2663384 GCF_000271605.1 Fomitiporia mediterranea MF3/22 | reverse complement strand
AAAGGAATGGAATGATAAAGTAAGGAAGGGTAGTAGTAAGAGTCAGTACACATATAGTCTATAAACAGTACTCCTGAGGGACAGAAGTCCTGAGTTCTGGTACAGAAGGGTGTAGAACCCTTAGAACTAAAGGTACAAGAGTAGAGAACTGTAACAGGTTTCTTACTTGGCCTACTAGTAAACATTGTCTAAAACTGAAATTATGTTTTCAAGCTAAAGGATTTTCAGAGTATATTAGTATGGTGGATGGTTCACTCATCCTACTTGCTACAAAACCTAGGAAAGATGGAAATCTTTACTTTAGTAGAAAAAAGTACTATTTAGTAAGTATAATAGTCTTTTTGTCTTTTTACATTTCTCTCATAGTCCTTTCTCTTAGATTGTTCTTCAGGCAGTCTGTAACAACAGAAAGTACTTTACTGAGTTTGACTTAGGCTGGCCCAGAAATGTTCAAGACACTACTGTTTTCAAAGAGTCTAGAATATAGTAATTCCTAGTAGAGCACTTTGATAGAGACAAGTATATTCTAACTAATAAAGGTACACTATCTGTACTATGAGTACTATTTGGTTCATTATAATCTCCTAGAACAGTACAGGGTTCATTAATGTTTTGATTTTATATAGGTTACCTACTCACTCAGTTTACTATCTGTCTGTTTACTGATTACAAACATACAAACAACCCTTAAGAGTCTTACTATTACTAAGATTTTAACTTCAAACTCTTACATTGTTATATTGTGATTGAGCATGTATTTAGGATACTCAAAGGACAATTCACTTCCCTACAAAGTTTTCCCAGATACAAGCTTAATATTATTTATATAACAGTTGAAGCTCTAATAGTCATACACAATATATTAATCAATTTAAACAACAACCCAGAAACTATTACAAACTATGACAGTTATAATAACACAGGCCTTTTTGCTACTACTTGAGGCAGTAAAGACTAAATAGTAGCAGAACAGGCCAGGAATATAAATTGTATAAGTGGAAACAAGCTTTATAATATAAGTGTGCTACATAGGAAGAATCTGCTCAAACACATAAACTGTAAGAATATCTAGGTACTTTCTGTACTCATTTGTGACACACATTAGTAATAAAAATGCCTTTCCTATCCTGTAACTTAGTACACTCTATAGAAGGAATGAATGAATTGACATTTAAATATTAAGTACCTTACTGAATGTTACAAGAACTGTAGTTTAAGTGTTATTCAAAGTATATAGTAGAAACTAGTCTCTCAACACAGTCTATACTAATTTCCACCCTGTCAAAGTTCCCTAATCCTTTATACTATCTCTTAAAGCTTATCTTAAAGGTCTACAGTAAGTTCCTTCTCTACTAGATCCTCTGAATCACACAGTGTACAGTATCTATCTAATTTTGAGTTACACAGGTCTTCCAAATTATATAGTATTTGTATTTCTACAGCTCAATCTTCAGACTGTATTCTTTTCCTCTAGTACTCTTTATCCCTCTCATCCTTTTGTTTCTAGTACACAAATTGCTTAGATTCAAGCTCTGTCATTTTTTCTTATTGTTCTTGTGTAAGTTTCAGGGCCTTACTAACAACTTTGAAGAATATAGTAGTAGGATCAGATTTCTTACATTTCTTCTTGTCCTCCTTAACATCTGCCTTAATATCCTTAAAGCTATGTCCAGAACTGAATTTAATAGGCTTCTTAATGTCTGGACATCCATCTGCCCTAATAACAGGTAAGCCTTTGTATGAACCATACAAATTAAACAAGCTTAAGAGCTTACAAGACTTACACTCAGTTAATAATAGTAAAGATTGCTCCTTCTACAAATTTCTTACATGTTACTATAGAAGTCTGTATACTTAGTATCTCCCTGTCCCTATCACCTTCTCCTGTATGGTTTTACTACTCTAACAAGCTTGAGTAAGCAATTTTAATGTATAACATAAATGAGTTACTCACTTTTTGTGTCCTTATATGTTCTAAATAACAAATGCTACTTTATAATCACTTGATTAGTAGTATATTAATCTAATATTATCTAGGAAGCCTAAAAACAAGTTTAATAGTGTGTAGTACATAAAAAGTAATACAGAGAGGTGTTTACATACCTCTTAACAATACTTCTTAATAGAGGTCTGAGCTTTTGACTATCTTTCTAGTACACAAATGTATTTGGCAAGTTTCTTCTCATTCTTCTTATCTTAAGACACTTTCCCCTTTGTGTCTTTCTGTTTAATAATCTCAGCCTCTTCCTTCAGTTTATTGTCTAACTAGCCTGTCTCTATGTCTGAAATACTAGAAGGATGTGTATTCTTTCCTGATTGTGACCCTTAAAAAGAGTAAGTGTATGTTGTAGTAAAAATATGCTGAAAAGGAAGTCTAGTGTATAAAAAGTAATATAGAGAGATAGTGTGTACCTTTCCCTTTCTTTCTTAGCACAGGTTTCTCTTTCTCCTTACCCTTATATTTTGACTTCTCAGGTGCTAGAAACATGCTTTCTTATTTTAGCTATAGAGCTAGAGATGTATTGTGAGCTGAATTCTATATCTAAAGACCTAGAGACTGTTAAAATTGTTGAGTATTGAATACTAACAGAGCTGAAGCATTCTCAGGAAATTCTTAACTAAGTGTATAAGTACTTAGAGCAGGACTAGGTGAATTAGGAGACAAGAAACCTGGTTGAAACTAAGTATGTATAAGAGTTGCCTAGTTAAATGTATACATTTGTTTTAACAAGTATAGTAGGAGTGCTCTAAGTACTCTCTCTTATTAAGACATCAAGCAAGTGTCTACCTTATATACTACATAGTAAAGTCTGATAGTCTGAGACATTCCAAGTGTAGTAATTCTACATAAGGTAATTAGGGATTTCCTAATCCAGAGTACAATCTAATACTCCCCTTCAAGCATTAATTAAGAACTAAGACTGTATACCTAATAGTTTGTTTAGATGCTTGATCTGCAGGATGTGGAGAGCCTTTGTAAGGATGTCTGCTAATTGGTTCTGTGATTAAACATAGCATACATTAATGTATTTGTTTTGAATGTAACATTATACAAAGTCTTTTTGTAAATCAAGATGTTTAGTGTAAGTATTGTATGTTATTTTGTCAGACTTTACAGTCTTTATTACACCTTGATTATTGTAATAAATCATAATGGGTGCTGATTCAGTCTACAGTACTTCTTTGGCAAATTGTTTGAGCCAAATGGCTTCTTGAGTAGTATACACTAGTGCTTACAACTCTGCTTTGTAAACAGATAGTAGTACCAGGTTTTACTGTTTGCTTGACCAAGATATAGTCAATTTAGCTAATTGAAAGACATAACTGTTTATTACTTTATGTCCTTCTGTCATTTGTCTGTCTGCATCACAATAGCCTTGTAATTTTAAGGCATTTGTGCTTCCAAGTTGAAGCCAACAATTTGTTGTATATTTTAAATACACAAAGCAATGTTTCACTACTTTGTAGTAATGTGTTTAGAGCTTTTGTAAGTAGTGTGCTAATTGCCTAGTAATATAGGATATGTCTGGCTGTGTGTAGTCTGTAACATATCTTAACAATCCTACCATATTCATGTATAGCATTGTTTCATTATTACTTTTGTTTGTATTGTACATATTGTTTGTATCATTAGATAGATCTATTCCAGGAGTAATAGGTGTTTGTAGTGCCTTTTCGTTTTCAAAGTAGTAATGCTTGATTATACTTTCAATATAATGCTTTTGCTGTAAGCTAATTGTTTGTTGAGGTCTATCTTAGCTTATTTCAATACCAAGTAACCAATGTATTTCGTTACTGTCAGTAAATACAATGTGTTGTCTTAATGCATGTTTAAATGCTGTTATTATAGCAATAGTTTTGCCAATAATCATAATATTGTTAATGTGCATAAATGTTACAAGAATTGTTTTATTATTTCGTTTCTTGTAAAATACAGTATGATTGTAATTAGCTTGTTCTAATCCAATCTTAAGTAGTAGTTTGGTAATCTTCTTATACCATTGTCTACCTGCTTGTTTCAATCCATATAACACTTTATTTAAGTGTAACACCTGTCCAGGTTTAATATTTGTAAGTAGCCTGCCTGGCAGCAGTTTCACATAAATGAGTTTGTCCTCATTTAATTCTCTGTAAAGATATACAGATTTTACATCTATCTAATGTATTTTATAGTTCTTAGATGCTGCCCAAGATAACAATAATCATACTGTTGATAGTTTTGTTACTGGAGCAAATAAGTCATTAGAATAGAAGTCTATTCTATTCTTTTGAGTGTATCCTTACACTACAAATTGTGCTTTGTATTTGTCTATTTGGCCATTAGCCAGTCTTTTGATTTTATAGACAAATTTCGTTCCAATTACATTTGTATTTGTAGAGGGGATAGCATATATCCATGTGTTTCATTGTTGAAGTGACTGTATTTCATCCTTCATAGCTTTGATCCACTGTTCTTTGTCTATATGTGTTATAGTATTGTAATATGTTAATGGATTGTTATAGACTTTGTTGAGGAATTTGTTAAATTCTGTTAGATACATAGCTAGGTTTATATTGTCTTTGTAATTTAAACCTATAGTTTGTTTAACTGGTCTTTGCTCTTGTGTAGAGTATTGTATGACAGGTTCTTTATCTTTATTATTGTTATTGGGAAGAGTTTCATTGTTTAATGTATTATTGTTATGATTATTCTCCCCTTCAATCCTAGACATTGGTTTGTCTATGAATTGTACATTGTGTTCGACAGTAATTTTATTATCATAACACACTAAGTGATCTTTACTGTTGTTATCATAACCTAGCCATTGTGTGTGTTAGCCTCTAGGTTGTAGTTTATACGTTCGTTTGTTCTGTATGATACAATATGTGCCAAATTCTTGTATATTATCTATTTGATAATGATCATTATACTGTTTGTAATATGGTGTTGCAAAATTAATAGCAACTCTCAGCATTCTGTTATGAATAAACATTTGATATTGTACTACATATACTCAGAATTTCATAAGTAACTTTGCTGATAACAGACACATATGTATGCTATTAAAGATAGTCTTATACATACATTCTGCAACTCCATTCTGCTACAGTGTATTGTGTACTGTTAATCTATGTATTCGTCAGGGAAAAGTCCATTTTCTTATATAGCTTTATAGTTCTTATATAGTAGAATACACATTATCTATAAATTATATAGTAATTGTAAGAATTTTAATAAGGTTATAAAGTAAAGATAATTCTTATACATCTTATAAAGGTTCTAAAAGTATTATTAGTGAATATAATACAGTATATGTATTATAATAGCTTTAAATATTGAGTAAATATATTTTAACAAAAATATATTGAGAGTAAATACTTTATTATAGTATTTTACTTGTAAGAAAAGACTTGTGTCTACTATATAATATAATATAAA
>NW_006760391.1:2620077-2651807 GCF_000271605.1 Fomitiporia mediterranea MF3/22 | reverse complement strand
ATGTATTACAATCAATGATACAATTACAGATACTATAGTAATGATAAGATGATTAATATGTATATAAACAGAACAGACACAGAACAAAGAGACATGTATTGGATACACAATACAAGACATGTATTGGATACACAATACAAGACATGTATCAGATACACAATAAGTATCAGATACAAGATAATGATACATTGGATGTCTAAGACATACAGACAAATGAATAACATAAAAGCAAGCAACTTAGTAACTAAATATATATCATTATCAGGGTCTACACCCTCATTACTTGTGTGATAACCTAAGAATACACATTCTAACAGGTTATGAGCCTTGCACTCTCTGCTTAACACCTTACATTACTACTATGAGACTATGCTACACTACTTTGCATTAATACTACAAATCTACAATGGACTCACCAAGTACCTGCAATCTCTATACACTAAACAAAACTGTACCAAACTCATCTACACCTTCAAATAACTTGTAAAGGACAAATACAAGTCATTACAAACTTACTGATGTACCTAAACACTTTAGACACAACATTGCACAACTAAAAGACACATCTGGATTCAAGATATGGAAGTATCAGATTAACTCTACTATTGTAGCAACAGGCTATATGCACTTGTTCACAAATGAACCAAAGCCTGAAGACATCAAGGTTGCACACACAATCTATGCATTAATAATTGATAAAGTAGTGGATCATATAATGGCTAACTTTATACATACCAGAACGTTGATTAAAACTCTTATGAGCAGATTAGAAGAATGTTTCAACCCTCATACAGTTACACATAAAGTATACAATGAGTCTTCACTATTTAAATACAATGACCATGTTAAAAACTTCAGACAAGTACTTGACAAACTAGAGCAGATATATGCACAGCTAGTAGCAGACAATTTAAAACCTACAGACACTATGTATTGAGTGGCTATCTATACTACAACCCCTCCTAAATATAGTGGTACTATTACAGCTATGGAACAAGCTTGAGACATGTTTTACAATGGAAAACCTGAATCCAAGTATTAACCTATCAAGCCACAAAGACTTATTACAGTACTGCACCAAGCATTTAACGATTTTCACATCAAAAACCCTACACAATACATAAACAACAAGCCTACAATATGTGGACAGGCAAATATGTTTTGTACAAAAGATAAAAAGTACAGAAAGAAGGGAAATAACAAAAATACAAGCAAACCAACCCCTGCATCAAAATGCTTCAATTGTAGCAAATCAGGGCACTTCTCCTGTGATTGCCAAAAGTCACCAACTCAATCAACACTAAATGCCTGAGCCAAAAAGGCTAATCCTTCAGCTAATGTAATAGAAGCAACAGAAGCAAAATCTGTACTGGTAGCAACTATACTGTGTATGAACACATACATCAAACAGGTGCCAGACATTGAAATGACAGATGTACCAGCCTCTCAGCAGACAAATACTATTGTGAACACAGACACAAACGACCCATTTACTAATTGGGTATATTATAATAATATCTTGGATGAAAATAACACACTAATAAATAAATATATCCCTAATACAATCAATATAATTAATTCTGGTGTAACAATTCATGCTACACCATATTACTTTCACCTTACAAATGTACAAAACGTATCCCTGGTAACAGTTACACTCACAAACAAATTAACAGTGACTCTTACAAAGGCCAGAGATATGATTATTAAAATTAAAAGGGGAAATTCAGGAAATACACACAATCCTGTAATTAGTAAAATAACATTAACACATGTTTATTATCATTCAGATTTGAACTTTTCACTTATAAGTCAAGCATTATTATGTAACAACAGTTTCACATTCATGTTCAAACAAGCAGAATGTATTATTTATTGTGGACAACACGAAATAGGAACAATTAAACTTGAAAACAACTTATATACATTAAGAAACACTCATTACATGAATTCCATGAGTAGAATCAGTGTTTACAATCTACATAAACATCTCAGTCATATTAGTTATGATTATATTAAATGTTTATTACAGAACAACACAATGATATTATCTCAAAAGATAACAAACTTTGATGAAAAACAATGTGTTGATTGTATAAAAGCAAACATTGAACAAACAGCACATCCAAAAACAAGATCTTTGGAAATAAGTGCAAACTACAGCAATATAATACATATGGATATAATAGGTCCAATATCCTATGAAGGATATAAGAATATACAATATCTATTAATGTTAGTTGATGACACAACATGTTGGGTATCTTTATTAAAATTACAAACGAAAGACAACACATATACTCAGTATGTTCAATAGAGTACAAACATATTTACACAACACAGTATACGAATAAAACAATTGCAAAGCAATAACAATAGAGTATTCTACAGTAAATTCTTCTAAGAATACTTAATTAGTCAAGGAACAAAATCCAGACTAACAGTAAAGCATACACTGCAACAGAATAGAGTAGCAGAACAAATGCATAAAACAATATTTAATCAAATACATGCCTCTATTACTTCACAAAACATTCTATTATGCTTATAGGCAGAAGCAGCAATGTTACAGGCATATATTCACAATAGAACTCCTTGAAGAGTAATAGGATATGTAACTCCTTATTATAAACAATACAGACACAACACTAGTATTGACAACATACACAAATTCAGTCAATACATTATAATACAGAACAAAAACCTATCTAAAATTACAGATAGAGGTTATTACAGACAATGGATAGGTTTCGACAATAATTCAAAAGGTCACATTACATGGCATGATAGAAAAATAACTATCAAACATAATATACAATTCCTCAACACAAAACCTTCACAAATTGAAGGGGACTTAGAAGACATCCAAGAAAACAAGTTAGATATCAAGGAAAACAACAACAAATCCAAGTCCAAAGGACCTAGCAACAGAGACAAATACTGTCACCAAGTACACAAACAAGGACAGACACACATTGAAACAAAATCCAAAGGAAACAAGATAGGATTGAATGTTCTGGAAACCCAAATGAAAGCTCTCTGAGTAATCAAACGTCTTCAACACATTTCTCCTGGACACAACAACCCAAACTATTGCTCTGAAACAGTTCCTCATTTACAACAGGACCTTAGTACATCCATAGAGGATGAAGCAACACTCTCAGAGAAAGTGAATCACTAACAGAAAATACAAAATATGTAGAAGTTAGTAGAAAACACACAATACAATGAATCCAATCAAGAATCAGACAAAACTATGTAACTAAGACACTCTACTCAAAAGTGCAAAATTACAGAACGTTTGGGTGAAACGAATTTACCTAGTAAACACTCAAAAGGTCTATCATATGTTGACAAAACGAATATTATGATTTATCTTAACAAATTTAACAAACTACATACAGAAATAATGACAGATCCATTATCATATAAAGAAGCAATCAATAGAAGTGATTGTGAGCTTTAGAATAAAGCTATGGATGACAAAGTACAACAATTAATACAATCCAATACTTGGGAGACAGTATATCCTCCTAATAATGCAAATGTTATTGGAACACAATTTGTATATAAAACAAAACGTCTAACAGATAATTCTATCGAAAAACAAAAAGCTAGATTAGTTGTACAAGGAATATTTCAACAAGACAGTGAAGATTATTATAATAATGATCTATTTGCACCTACTGCACACATATCTTTAATAAGACTTGCTATTGTATGGGGATGTTCAAAGAACTACAAGATACATCAAATAGATGTTAAATCTGCATACTTAAATGGAGAACTAGATAATGACAAAATAATATTTATTAAACCTCCACTGAGTGATTTAATAAAGTTAAAACCTGGACAAGTATTATGATTGTGTAAAGTATTATACAGTTTAAAACAAGCTGGACAATGATGGTATAAAACTCTATGCTGAATACTTAATACAATTGGTTTTACACAATCAGAATACAACTTTACAGTATTCTATGTAAAGAAGAACAAATGTACAGTTGCAATACTATTAGTTCACATTAATGATATAACTATTGTTGCACAGAGTAATAATATTATTGATATGATTAAAAACTCTCTACAATCACATATAGAAATTATGGACAGAGGCAAATTACATTGGTTACTAGGTATAGAAATCAAACACAATAGAAACGAACGAACAATAATAATGAGACAAAGACATTATCTGTAGGATTAAAAGTAAATAAAGTAGAAAAAGTAGAAAAAGTAGAAAAAGTAGAAAAAGTAAATCAACAAAATTATTTATTAAAAAGAAAAAAGTTAAAAACTGTTAGAATGCGTATTCTTAGGTTATCACACAAGTAATGAGGGTGTAGACCCTGATAATGATATATATTTAGTTACTAAGTTGCTTGCTTTTATGTTATTCATTCGTCTGTATGTCTTAGACATCCAATGTATCATTATCTTGTATCTGATACTTATTGTGTATCCAATACATGTCTTGTATTGTGTATCCAATACATGTCTTGTATTGTGTATCTGATACATGTCTCTTTGTTCTGTGTCTGTTCTGTTTATATGTGTATTAATCATCTTATCATTACTGTAGTGTCTGTAATTGTATCATTGATTGTAATACATGTTAACAGTCCCCTTCAAACATTTACAAGACCTATTAAGTCTGTAAGGTGTTTGATCTTTGGAACATGTAATGATTTAGTTAGGATATCTGCCCTTTGATTGTCTGTTTGAACATACTTAATATTAATAAGTTGTTCCTCAACATAACACTTAATAAAATTGTGTTGTAAGCCAATATGCTTAGTTCTTGTTGAGTATTTTGTTTTGTCTGCTTCTATAGATTTAATTACTGCTTGGTTATTGTAATAAATATTTGTAGGTGCATCAGAGATCTACAGTATCTCATCTGCTAGGTATTGTAATGCTATAGCTTCTTGTATTCCATTTGATAGTGCTATTATTTTCACTTTGTACATAAATAAGGATACTAGTTTCTGTCCTTTACTTGACCAAGATATGAGCAATTCTCCTAAGAAGAATGTGTATCTGAATATTGCTTTATTATTTTCTTGCATCATTCTGTCTGCATCCATATAACCAGTAATATTATTATGATTTCCTTGTCTAAAGATTAACCATTTGTCTTTGGTCCCCTTCAAGTATTGTATGTAATACACTACAGCATTGTAATGTAACATGCTTGAGTGTTTTAAGTGTTTTGCAAGTTGGGATGTTATAAACACTATGTCTGGTTGTGTACAATCTGCAATATATTACAAGGATCCAACCATATTCATATACAGTATCTTGGACATAAATGTGCATTCATCCTCTAGTAGATTATTGTCTGTAACTAATTGAGTATTTAGTTGCATAGGCGTTTGTAAATTCCTATTGTTTTGCAAGTTATATTGAAGCAATACATTTTCGATTGTCTATTAAATCAAAAGTGGCTGTTAAAAAATCTGAGTCATAGCCCTTTAGTACTACATTTACTGTTAAGCCTCTATAAAATTCTAGAGTACATAGTCAGAGTCTAAGAGTTCTAAGGTGACTTCTAGATTTGTAGAAAAGGCTTCTTACTACAAATCCTACTTGTTACTCATTATTACTCTAATAACCTAACAGATATACTATTACTTCTGTAAGTAGTCCTTAATCTAGTGTCCTGACTTTCTGTAAGTAAAGTATACTCCTTACTTTCAAGCTTCTCTAATGTCTATTAGAACAGATTAATTACAAATTACAGGCAGATTAATCTGAGAGCTTGAAACTGTCAGAGTTAAATGTATGTACAAGCATTCTATACAGACTTAATGTATCTAAGCTGTAGCTTGGTTGAAGGAAATAGTATGTATCTTCTAATCAGTGTAAGTAATTAGTTCCAACATTATTCTAAGAATCTTATCAACCAGTTCTGGGTAAAGAGCTTTCTCAAGTATTCTAATAAGAACATTATCAAACCTGAGTACAAATCCTACCTTTTAGGCTAGGATATTGAACTCCTAAAAAAAGGTATTAGTAGAATGTTTGCCCTGTTATAGAGATGTAAGCTTGTTCTGTGTATTACACTTCTTATTCAGATTAATAAAGAAAGTATAGAGCTGCCCTATGAATTCTGAATACAACTTATTATTCTGAAGTCAGATTAGACTTCTAATCTGATAGCCTTCAATCCAGTTCTAGGCTCAGGTGGCTGTATTGCCTTCCTTCATGAAGGAGAGGACAAATAGGATGTAATTAAGATCTGAGGATAGATTAGTTAAAGTAGTAACTATATATAGTTTAACTTAGTACTAAAAGTCCTTAAAGTGTTATTTATTAAAGTCTGAAGGGTAGGCTACATACACTTTCTTTCTAGAACAGGTTGTAACTTCTAGAACAATTAGAATAGGTTTTAAGAGGGCTAGAGGTATATAGTTAGTAAAGGCCTCTTAAATAAAGGTCTACACATATTAAGCTAGGTCTACTTGTAACTACTAATCTGGTAGGACAGTAGGGGTGACAGTTAGTATGAGAGAGTCTATGTTTACACTATAAAGGAATCAACACTAAACTAAAAGGGGTAATGAATAGAAGAAGGGTAGTAAAAGTTTAAAAGGGTTTAGAAAGTTTAAAATTTAAAAATGTAAAAGGGTTAGGACAAAGAAAAGAGATTAACACAACAGTAAGTACTAATGCTCAAAACATAAGAGAGTTGTAGGATAGTAATGAGTAGTCTTAATCTGATGTTAGTAACAGTGTAGAGGGGACCTGAAGGCTCAGTAAGGGGACTCAGGCTACAACTATCTTACACAACAGAAATACAGAACACAAGTACTAGAACATAGTCAGAACTTGTAGAACAGACAGAGAGAGTGTGTGAGACAAGAGTAGAGTATATAGAGTGAGCCTAAGAGTACAGGACTATCTAAAGTAGACAAGATCAAGACTACAGGACTAGTCTGATCTTGTATACCTATATATACTAAACTATACAAGAGTACTCAGGGAATACAAGTTACTAAGAATGATGAGCCATAAAGAATGAAAGAAAGGAAGGTCAAAGATAAAGGTACAAAGAATGAAGGGATGGACAAAGGGTAAGAGACTATAGAATGAACAAAGAATGAAAGGGTGGTCAAAGGAACAGAATGATAAAGTAAGGAAGGGTAATAGTGAGAGTCAGCCTGTATATAGTCTATAGACAGTACTCCCAAGGGACAGAAGTCTCAAGTTCCAGTACAGAAGGGTGCAGAACCCTTAGAACTGAAGGTACAAGGGCAGAGAACTGTAACACTATACAAGGATGTAATATCAATTACTTAACACACACATAATTAACTACACATATAACTTAATGATAGAAATACAAGGGACAGAAACACACTATGCCTGGTAGCTATGTATATGCTTCTGTTTCTAGACATACTGTATAACATACAACTACAGGAACCAAGAGAAACACTCTGTGAAACCAAATTGAAAAGATATTCAAAAAAAAAAAGATGCAAACGTGGCAAATATGGTATGCACACAATTACGAATTCTTCAACCAAGACAACCATGAAAGAATGTAAATAGAGGAGTCAGCAAGTCTACAAGCTACAGCTGGCCAGAGAGCATCACGAAAGCTGTTGAGGCTCGAATTTATGTGCTCTAAAGGTGTTTCTAGATCGGAACACTAGAAATCTGCAGGAAACGGATACAGGTCCAGAATTAAAGGTCAACAATGGGGGGTGTAGTAAACAAGATTGAAAGACTGGAGTCGCTTCAAGACAATGACAATGGTGTAGAGAGACCTGGAATTCTGATAGTCACAACAGAATGTGAGGATTAGAAAGACGGGTAGTTACGGGTTTTAAATGCATAGCATACCGTAACAAAACGTAAGGTCGTGAGGATGAATATCGGTCAAGACACCACTATTATTCAGAAGGAATTCATAAGCTGAGATATGTTCAATGCCATGACTAGATGCATCAATCATATTACGAGAATCTTACTCTAGCAACGTGGATGGAGATGCGCTGCGTTCTTCTAGCGTTGCGAAGACGTTGAGCCAGTCGCTGCGGGCCCTATTAATCCAAGAGCACTGGCATTAGCGAACCTGATAAAAATTTCACACTGATATCATGGCTAATCGCACCTGTACTTTCAATAAAATGGTATTGGAGACACCCCTGATTCGGGATCTTCGAATGATACCTTTCACAGAGGATACGAACCATGATGTATGCATGACAAATGCACACGCCAAGAGACACGCGGGGGCGAAGCTTCCCCCAACCGTCTCGTTCCTTCCTCGTGGAAGAAGTGTCTCGATCAAGAGCGATGCGTGTAATGCGATTCGGGTTGTAAAGAATATGAAGGCGTAGACAATGTCGTTTCGTAATCTGGGCCAGAGAAAAGAAGATGCCAAAAAACATGTGGGTATCTCCATGGCTAGGCAGAGACAGAAGACATGTGCCCAGCCGCGGAAGGTTATGTATGGCATGAGGATTGCGTATATGATGTGGTGACCCCATCCGATTACAGGAGAAAGTTGTCGAGGATAGTCGATAGAACCCATTATGAGGTCAGAGAATAGAAATCCTTGGAATGAACCGCACATAGCCTGGGAGATCCATGGTCTATGATGAACGGCAGCAGTCTCCCCTCCTGATACGACAAAGTCCCACAAGAACGGTAGACTTCCTAAGGACATCACCGCGCTGGACAAGAACGTTACAATCCACGATTTCCGTTTCTCTTCTGCAAATCGAGGCGTCATGTACGAATACCACGCGCAAGATATAAGTACTGTGCACAACGATGAAGCAAAAAACATGGCGGAAAGATATCTAACGAGGACAGGCGACATACAAGTCGAGGTAGAATGTCGAACAGATAGCACCTTGAGTGGGTCGCACCGAGATATCCATTTTCAGATAAAGGTGCTTTTGAACGAGGACACTATCTCGATGGAGGGGCTTCTGTCTGCCACATTCCGACTGGGCCGTGAGTCAAACCTACAAGGGGGAGGTTGAGGCACGTTATCGCAGGTCAATGCATTGCTAGCGAAGCACGAGCCGGTGGAGCCGGTACAAGAAACGTGCGCTTATGTGACTTCGGCTTTCCCAGAGTGCGCTACTTTATGAACGTTTACTAGAGGGAGCCAAATTCCCGCCTTGAAATTCTCGAGGTTAAGCGAGCGAATCGGCGGGTCTAAAGGCACAGTACGCAATGGATGGTAGATACCAGCCCGAGGATCGTGCGGGATGATTCTGCCATTTTTCTGAGTAGCCCGACGGCAGGTAACCATGATCAGTGCATATTATTTATTTGACTTCAATAAGTCCTTACGGGAAGTTCACTTGAATGTTTATCACGGAAGTTATGTTGTGTTCCGTAGAAAGTTTGACGCGACTACCTTTGCCCCCAATAAGGACAGACGGATCACGCGCACGTGCGCTGGTCTGTGTTGTTGGCTCCGACCACGTTACCGCACCTACACTTCTCTGGATAAACACCCACACACGTGTGGACACCACCATCATCTAGACAGAGCAATCTACTACCCATGAAGTATGTCGAAGTACGTTCATGGGACGAGCATACAAAATACCGACGATATTATGCAGCATTGAAACTTGAAAGCTGCATTGAGAATCTCAAGGTTGTCTTCTTCACACGGTGAGTTTCTCTCTATTTTTGCGCAACCTTACTTACCTGTGTATTATAGTCACGTTTCTATGATAGCACTTAGACCTGAATAGTTGGTGATGATCACCACGTAGAAAAATGTGTCAAGAACCGTTCCGATTCAGCCGAAACATAGAAAGTTGTGCATCTTAGGTTGCACAAGAACATGGAAAACTTTAGGATCCCCGCAAATAGCTGGGTCTGGCGGGTTCATCCATTCCTACACCTGCATTTTTGGCGCACGTTTGTAAGATGGCATTATGAATGCATTAACACCGTCAAGTTCTGGGCAATTTTCTCCACATTCCGCGGATGGCTCATGCCCTTTGGGTAAAGTGCGATCTCGAGATGCTTCAAAGAGTGTGTATATTTCTTTCTCAAGAAAATTGTCGTTTGTTGACCCATCGCCCGCTCCCCAGGTGCGCCTGATACTTAGGTGTTTTAGCTCTGGTTGGTCTGCGTAACAAGATCTGGATATTGCGACGCTTATTCAATTTGCACAGGTTCGGTATGCAGTCAGCTTTGAACAAATCCGAGGTGTTTTCACAGCCGACAGCCGTAAACTCTGACACTCCGGAGCATGTTACAATTGATTTATCGCTGTTTCGTGCATTACTCTTGCTGGTCGTTATATGCATTTTATAGTGTGTCCGGTTTACTTTCAAAAACCTATCACGCATTAACTATCGTATTTTGCAGTCCTCTGAGACGGTCGTCATTTAATCTCCAAAAGAGACTTCGTTTCGTATGGCATGCTTGCATCGCATTGAATGGCGGCCGAGAACATCATGAACGAATCGACAAAGTAAGTTTTAACTGCTGTGAGTTATATGTCTCTGAAACGGGGCTGTGGCATAGTTCTACAAGGGCCAGGCGGACATATACGATGACACAAGGAAGAATCTCTTGAGGGGAAGGAGAACCATGCTCCGCCTTTCTGCGGCCCATCTTCTGGACAGCCGTAAATCCTCCGCTAAAAGGCCGTTCATCTGGATTGACATCGGCGGTGGCACGGGTAAACAACATTATCCAATGCCAATACCTAGACTAAATACAAAATATTAGGATTCAATATCGAGGTAATGAACGAATTCATAAGCATTGATTCCTTCGATGCCGTGTATCTCGTCGATATATGCGAGCCTCTGCTTGAGATTGCTAGGAAGCGGATCGCAGCGCACGGCTGGAAAAATGTCCATGTCCTCCACCAGGATGCGGCTTCTTTCGTTGTGCCAGAGGAGGAAGCATCAGCTAGTCTTATTACATTTAGCTATTCTTTGTCTATGGTAAGTGTTTGCGATCCTGTTAAATGTCACGCAAATTCTGATTACGCCATCAAAGATTCCAATCTTCTATACCGTTTTGGACAGAGTTGCCTGCCTCCTTTCGCCTGAGAATGGACTACTTTCGGTAGTCGACTTCTATACTTCGGGAAGCTCCCATCAGCCTTCCCCCACGGATGTTGACAGAGCATGTAACTGGCTATCACGATGGTTCTGGCAAATTTGGTTTGATTTCGATGATGTCATACTGGGTCCTCAACGTAGAGAATACTTGGAACATAAGTTCGAGACTGTAAGGTTTTCCCGTGTTCTGCGTGTAGCTAGAAGCTGATCAGAAGTTTAACCAGTTCAAAGTCTATAACGGCCGAAATGAGGTTCTGCGACCTCTGCCTATCCACATGTGAGTTTGCATTGCTCTCCGTAAGAGCGCTTTGTTTAGCAAGATTATCAGCCCGTATTACATCTGGCTTGGTTGTTCAAGACATGTTGTCCCACTAGATATCAAGCAGCGAGGCCCATCTGAGTCACTATTCTGCAATGCAGTATGGAATATCGTTCTTTCTTTATTCAATAATATTTACATGTCTCATAGCCGTGTCGAGTTCCGTATAAGCCTTCACCTATCCATGAAGAAATCAACACGTTCTTGTATTCATTTACTTGGGTAAGAATAACTTCGATTTTGTCTAGTCCTGTCTTACGAACTAATGTGCTGCGTTAGGAGGATCCATTCAAAGATATGCAATATCTGGAGGCGAGCGCGAGTGATTCACTTCTTGTCATCACGTCCGCAGGCGACAACGCACTCCATTATGCGCTTAAGGCTAACTTACAGACTGTTGGTATCTGTGATGCTATCGACGTATCTCGTCTAATTCGTTTTATAGATACATTGCGTCGACATGAATCCTTGGTGAGCACCGGGCAATCACTGAATGACTGCATCATATTAACGTTCGCATTCAGCCAAGGTCACCTTCTCGAGTTGAAGATTGCCGCGCTTAAGGCACTTCCGTTTGAGTCTTTCTACAAGATGTTTGGGTTAGGGTACATTGAATCGTTCGATCAGATCCTTGATTTGCAGTTGTCTCCCTTACTCTCCGCCCCGTGCTACCAGTTCTGGAAGGCAAACTCGCGAATGTTCGCGCCGTCTTCATCACTTTACATGTACGGGTATTCGGGATTTGCTCTACGCTTGGTTAGAGCACTTTTTAGGCTTGCTGGACGCCGCAAGGATGTGTTGCGCATGTGCAGCACAACCTCGATTGAGGAGCAGAACAAGATCTGGCATGAGCGTGTCCGACCTGTCATACTAAACTCACTGACCTTGCGTCTCTTAAACAATCCGGTGTTCTGTTGGCGTGCACTCGGTGTCCCACGAAACCAGCGAAACATGTTGTTGACCGAGGGAACAGCGTTTGAATATATCAGAGATACTCTAGATCCGGTAGCAACGTCGGAGCTTTTCAGTGACGGGGCCTATCATTATCTACTAGTACGTCTTCTTCATCAAGGTGTCAAGATATATTGATCAAGAATCGTGATGCAGACACTGCTGGGAAGTTATACCCCGACTTCGTGTCCTTCGTACCTCACACGAGAAGGTTTCGACACCCTGAAAGCTAACGACTGCGAGACCGTGCATCCGATCAAAATCCACACAGAGACAATCTCGGGGTTCGTTGTGTATACTTTGATTGCGCGCGATGACTGAATGCCGTTTCGTTTCAGGTGTTTGGAGAGCATGACACCATCATCACTTACCAGAGCGATTCTGATGGACCACCTGGACTGGTTTGCTGAAGAGAGTAAAGAAGTTACTGAGGAAATCGACCTTTTATATAAAGTCCTTAAGCCCGGAGGATTCATTCTCCTGCGTTCAGCTGCCAGAGTCCCGTGGTATATTAAGAGGTAGGTGACCCCTCTTCCAGAATGCGATTTTACTTGACTTTCTGCAGGTTCTCCTCGGTTGGTTTTGAGACAAGATGTTTGAACGTCCGTCGGCCCGGTAGTAAAGTAGCGCTTGATCGGGTCAATATGTAGGTTTTTCGTTCCTACCGCTGTGAATGACCTGAGATGACCCGTTGTTCTAGGTATGCTTCATTTTGGAAGGTCAAGAAGTGAGGATAGGCACATTAGAGAGTGACGCATAAGGTTTGAGCGATGTAAGATATACCCGGAAGCAACGATTCCCATGAAGAGTAGTTCGCCTTTCCCTGGTGATCGAAGTTAGATCTATGACTTGATATTCAATACCGCCTTTGATGTACGTCTGATTCTCTTTCAAGTCTTTGTTCTAGAAATATAAAAAACTATACACGTGAACGTTCGACGCTACAAGACTGCTCATCGATCCCGGTGGCTAGGTGATACCGAGCATCACTTCAGCCGCCTGCACGCTATGCTCAATGCTGGTTCCAACGTGCGTTTCAGAAACTGATCATCGGCAGGCTAAGACGAGCCTTTTATTACCCATCGTTATACCATCATCGGGATCCAAGATCCTGATGATGTGGCTTTGCTCGGGCGCGTGTGATAAGGCCAAGTGATTGTAGTTACACCGTCCAGCTATCGCCTTCTCAACCCTCGTCGTCTGGCTTTACGACCTTGTATGCACTTGAAGTGCCTTCTTGTTTGAAAGAAATCGAAATCGGGCTCTCTATAAGCTAAAGAGCCATCCATTTGCTTTGTTTCTTGGTACTTGCCCATCGCTTTCCCTTCTTGTCGCTCGCTGCTTCTTATTCTGTTCTGTTTCGTTCTTCTACTTACAATAATCTTGGCCTAGTGCCAGCATTTTTACCACAATGGCTGGTTCCACGCTCGTTGGACTTTTCTTCGCTATTCTAATTATCGGCGGTCACATCGGGATACCGCTTATTCTTCTCACCATCTCCCTGTGCAAGAAACTACAAAGGCATCCCTTGCTCCTCGGGTTTCTTACCAGCTGGGTATTATATACGACATCGTTCTGTCTCTTGTACGTCTTTTGCCTCGTCCATTTTTTCCCTCTATCTCACGAGATTTTCATTTTCATTTTGATGCATTGATGCTATCCGGCGAAAAAATTAACTTCGTGATGAAGGCTGTATACCGGACATCAATATGATGACGAAAAGCCTTTGGCATTGTGCATCACACAATTGTCGATGGTGTATGGTTCAGCGATATCGTACGTTCTCCGTACTCATAATAATGGTCGAAAGAAATTCAATATTCAATACCTGATCGCGCAGGACTCCACTTTCCGGGCTTGCGCTTATCTCCAATGTATGTACGATTACGTCATTACGAGACTTTGAGGGTGGGACTTACACTGAAGTTAGATTTGGCTTGGGACTAGTCAAATCGGGAGAAGTAATAGTATCCCAACAGACGATCCTAAGGAAGAGTTGGATGAAAGGCATGAACTTGGCCAAAGTATGTGGATAACAAAGACGGTGAAGATTCCTGGCTTTTTCATCTGTGAATTTTGTCGTAATTAGAGCTTTCAGTTGCTTATTATTCCGTATGCGGCATTCGTGCTCGTCGCAGTGTTCTTTGCGATTGTGAGTGTACAGCCTCTGGTACATATATTCTCCACCCTAATGATAATTTTTACGAGCTAGGAGGTAAGCCAAGAGCAGTCTTCCATCGATAGGTCGCAGAATTCCCTGTACTGCGCCAGATCCAATGAGTATGTGCTATTTCGCCCCCTTTTCTGATAAAATCTAGGAAGTTCACCAGCTATTCTCACCTTGTAGACAAGGGGTTCCATACATTTCAACGATAATTATACTTGCTTGTGTCGTTTTCGAAAGTGGGTGAACCATTACGCATATGAGACATCCCACTGAATGCTTCTCGGGTAGTCCTGATAATCTGGAAACTGGTCAAACTCAGGAGGAAATTCGAAGTGTCGAAAGACAAGCTCAAAGCCGATATGTCTGTTCGGCTCTTCATCCGTACCGGTATTTTCACGATTTATGGTGGTCTATCATTGTTGTGCGTATAAATCTATCGGATTATACATCTTAGAAACGGCGTTGACAGTCGTTGTGACAGGGCTGCAGTCCAATTTTGGTTTGAATCGAGATCCAATTTCATGTTCGCTCACATTATCCAGGCGTCAAGTGAGTCGTGATACCAGGACATCCTATGTAACAGTACTCATGCAGGACATACAGTGCCGTTTGCAGCATTTCTGATTTTCGGAACACAGAAGGTGCGTTCAGTTAATGGGTCGATGTATGCACCTAGCTGAGCTAGAGCACTAGGATTTACTTACAGCCTGGGGAATCCTTCCACTGGCGCTTTGCAACAGGTTGCTAGGTTTGGGCAAGAAATCGCCGCCTCCACGTCTGGACGAAGATGAATTTCCTCAGGCACCCCGCAACAGCCAAGACATCAGGAAGCCTTCGCCAGTCGTAATGAAGGAATCCCAGAAACCGCTCGTCCTAGTAAGCCTGTCTGTGTCGTCAGCCACGAGCGTCTCGAGCGATTCTAGTTACTCTGCCATCAGTATCTCCAGTGCTCGGCAATAGCTACTTATGACAATGACGATTGAAGGCTGTATTAATGCTAATATGAGAACCGAGATGACCCCGTTGTTCTAGGTAAGCTTCGTTTTAGAAGGTCAGGCAGCAGGAAGACGCGTAAGGTTTGGAGGACTTTGTGAAGTATACCCGCAAGTGGCGACTCGCAGCGAAGAGAAGTTTGCCTTTTGCTTAGTGATTGAGACTGGAACTGGAACCTTGTTGTGCGCCATTCTTTACGCACTAGAAATATAAATAACTATGTCAGTGAGTGATCGCCGCTACAACTGCTCATCAATCCAGGGCCCACACAGGTCTCACAGGACATCATTTTACAGTCCGCATGCTAGGCTCAATGCTGGTACCAACGTGTGTGTGCGGCGCATCTCGGAAAATGATCGTCGGGAGGCCAAGATGAATCTTTTGTTGACCAAAGCCGGATGATAATCAAGGTCCTGATGAAGTGGTTTTGCTCAGTCGTGTGCCGCGCTTTCCAGCTATTGACCCCTCAACCCTCGTCGTCTGGGTTCACGACCTTGTATGCATTCGAAGTGCCTTATTGTTCAAATACATTGAGGTCGGGTTCTCTACGAGCTAAAGAGCGATCCGCTTGCTTTGTTTCTCGGTTCTTACTCACCTGGTTGTACTCGCTGTCCGTTCTAGTCGCTCGTTGCAAGTTGTTCGATTCTACTTCGTTCTTCTACACACGACAATCTTGGCCTAGTGCAGGTAATTTTATCGTAATGGCTGATTCCACGTTCGTTGGACTGTTCTTCGCTATTCTGATTACTGGCGGCCATATCGGAATGCCCATCATTCTTATTACCGTTGCCCTGTGCAAGAGAGTACAAAGGCATCCTTTACTCCTCGGATTTCTTACCAGCTGAATATTATACACAACATCATTTTGTCTCTTGTACGTCATTTTTTGTATTTCTTTGGCATTCACGGGTTTTTGATGCTTTGATTTTATACGACGAAAATCAAATCTGTGATGAAGGTTGTATACTGGGCATCAATATGATCAAGAAAAGCCTTTAGCATTGTGCATTACACAATTATCGATGGTGTATGGATCGGCAATATCGTACGTTCCCCATATTCATAACATAATAATGATCGAAAGAGACTCAGGATTCAACTCACTGGTCATGCAGAACTCCGCTTTCCGGGCTTGCACTCGTCTTCAATGTACTTGTGTGCATGATCATTACGAGTCTTTAAGAGTGTTGTTGCTTACACTGAAGGTAGATTTGGCTTGGGACTAGTCAACTCCGGAGAAGTAATAGTATCCCATTGGATGATCCCAGAGAAGAATTGGTTGACAGGCCAGGACTTGGGCAAAGTATGGGGATAACAAAGATGGTGAAGATTCTTCGCTTTTCAACTGTGGATTTTGTTTAAATTCAAGCTTGCAGTTACTGGTTCTTCCGTATGTGGCATTCGTGCTGGCTGCATTATTCTTCGCGATTGTGGGTGTGCATTTCCGTGCATGCATACAGTTCATTCTTACGATAATTTGGATATTCAAGAAAGCAAGCCAAGGTCAGTTGTCCATAGACAGATCGCAGGATGCTCTGTACTGCAGTGTCAAAAACGAGTATGCATTACTTCACTCTTTAAACCGGGAAGTTTACTGGCTTATCCCTTAGACACGGAGTTCCATACATATCAACAGTGATTATACTTGCATGTGTTATCTTCGAAAGTGAGTGTACTATTATGCACAAATGACACCTTCACCGACTCATGTTCGGGATAGTCTTGATAATCGTAAGACTGGTCAAACTCCGGAGGAAATTCAAAGTTTCGAAAGACAAGCTAGGAACTGATAAATTCATTCGGCTCTTCATCCGTACTAGCGTATTTACAGTCTGTGCTGGCTTATCACTGCTGTACGTTTAGGATCCATCGCTACTCGTATTTTAAGACAGCGCTGACTGCCATTGTGACAGCGCTGCAGCTCAGTTTTGGTTTGAACCGAGATCTGACTTCATGTATGCTCACATTATCCAAGCATCTCGTAAGTCGTACTACCAGGACATCTCAATTGAGAGCGCTCATAAGAGATGTTTACGCAGTACCATTTGCAGCATTTCTGATTTTCGGAACACAGAAGGTAAGTTCAGTTAACGAGGCGATGTATGCACCTAGCTGAACCAGAGCACAGGATTTACTTACAGTCTGGGGAATCATTCCACTCTGGAACGGGCTGTTAGACTTGAGAAAGAAATCGTCGCCTCCATGTCTCGACGGAAATGAAATTTCTCAGGCACCGGACGACAGCCAAGATATCAGAAAGCCTTTGGTGCGCACAGGGGAATCCCAGACCCAGAAACCGCTGGCTCTCGTAATCCAGTCTGTACCATCAGCCACGGGCGTCTCGAACGGTTCCGGTTGCTCTACCATCAGTATTTCCGGCCCTCGCAGATAGATATTTATGACAAGTGAAGGCTGTACAGATGTTAAACTGCATAATGCTGATGCCAGTGATGATCCAATCTCTTTGGAACTCAGATACCCAGACGCTCGAATAGTGGTGCGGTCAATGCGGAAGAGTATCCTGCCTTGGAAATATGATAATTTCAGGCTAAAGAAAGTAGTACCAGAAATGTAGACATGTAGATATGTGTGTGAAGGCGAGCGCCGAGTACGGTCACCGGACCATATGAAACCAGAGGAAGCAGATCGTTAAATTGAGGAACAGCCTCCTGAACCCGGCCTGTCTGGCAGATTCGCCGAGAGCCCGCAGTGCAAAGAAGGGTAATTGCGGGTATAGATTAAGAATTAAAAGTCTGCGAACGGAGGTAAACGACATCATAGTGACGACTGCTCGCGGATCTTCGCGAAGTAGACGGACAATTGCATTAATAGAGAGCATTTTTGCGACCCTTAGCTGGCTCTAGAGACACTGCAGAAGCGATGACGTGAAGGCGATCAACTGTGGGTGTGCGTTGGGCCCTCAAACAAAGAGAAGGAGGCAGTGAAACTGAAAGAGATGGTTGAGGCCAAGCGTCAAGCTGAGGCGGACGCGCGTCGGAGCTGGATCCACGTGGTTGTCTAGACTCTTAGACTCTTGTGAGTTGGCTTTGGCTCATACACTACCACACCCGTTTCCCCACAAGCACGTCCTCCTCCGTCTCCGCCATCACGCAGCATCGGTCGTCGGTATGCTGCACATCGAGGTCACTGATCCCTCCCCAGAGCCTCCCCCGGCACCGACGCTGTCCGACCTCAGTAGGAACGCATCTGTCATTTCCTCATCTTCCAGCTCCAGTTCGACAAGCTCCTTGGTTCTCAACACTCCTCGTCCTCGACCAGTTCGCACTTTTTCTTCGCCTAGGTCGCTCAGCCGCGACGCGCCACCGACGCCGCGCTCCACACGACCGCCTGCCTATCTTGCGAAGGAACTGGGACTCATTGACGACAATGATAGTTATGCTGATTTGAAGAAGCGTGCTCAGTCTCGATCCAAGTCCAGGGCCCGTACAAAGTCTCGAAATAGCTCTGCTGGCTTCAAGCTAGACGTGAATGACTTCGAATTTGGCGAAATTTTGGGCGAAGGATCTTACTCCACCGTACGCATTAGAACACTCCTGCGCAGTTAATTTTTTTTCTCACACTTAGTCGCAGGTTGTCCATGCAATCTATTCTCCAACAGAGCAGGAATATGCTATTAAAATACTCGACAAAGGTCATCTAAAGCGAGTCAACAAGACGCAGACTGCTATCGCGGAGAAGAACACGCTGGTTCGCTTAGGTTCTGGCCACCCTGGCATCGTGAGGTTGCATTGGGCTTTCCATGATGAGTGGAGCTTATGTACGTGTTTGATGCGTCTTGCGCACGGCTCGGATCTTAACCTGGCGGTTCCCCGCAGATTTCGTCCTTGACCTTGCCAAGAATGGCGAGCTACAGAGCCGAATATCAAGGCTCGGTTCTTTGTCGCTTCCTTGCGCCCGCTATTATGCTGCTCAGCTCGTTGATGCAGTAGCATATATGCACTCTAAGGGCGTTATACACCGGTATGATACTTAGTCTCTTTTCGTTAAACTTACCTTCTTACTCCCTTATCAGTGATCTGAAGCCGGAAAACTTGTTGCTGGACGACCATATGCGGTTGAAAATAACAGATTTCGGGACTGGCAAACTACTTGACGATGGGTCAGAACGTGCGGGCACGTTCGTCGGAACAGCTCAATATGTCTCTCCAGAATTATTAACAACTAATAATACTTCGAAAGCGTGAGTGAATTTTATTTGTCGCAGTGGAGCGGGACCCCACCGCGCGAAGCACGAACTGTTTGCTCATTGTTGTCTTTCTTGCAGTTCCGACATCTGGGCTGTTGGATGCATTATCTTCCAAATGATCGCAGGCAGATTCCCGTTCTCCGCTTTATCAGAGTATTTAATGTGGCAAAAAGTCAAGAGCTTGGACTATACCTTCCCGGATGGCTTCGATGAAGTGGCGAAGGATGTAGTTCAGAAACTGCTGGTGAGGAAGAATGTTGGCATCTTGTTTTTATTCTAAAATGCTAACAAATATTCTTGTCAGGTCATTGACCCCACTCAACGTCTTGGAGCTGGTGAACCTGGAACACCGTATGATATAGATGCACTACGTCGCCACCCTTTCTTTAAAGACGTCAATTGGGATACTCTCTGGTCTGGTCCTGCACCAGCTATGGAAGCTGGTTTGGTGAAGAAAAAGCATCCTCTCTCCGAACAGAGTTATGACGTCGGTGTTGCATGGGAACAACTTGTTGGGAATATAGGCGACGTCGACGAGGCAAACTTACCGTGGGTTGAAGACGATAGCGAGTTTTCTTCTGAGAATGGCACTGTAAATGGTTACCCGTTTGCCGGTGGCGGCGGCGAGATAGGTCCTCTTGACATAGTGCCTCCACCTACCAACCCAGGTCAAAATTCTGCTCCCGTGGACCAAGCGGAACAGCGTGGTCGAATTGGCCTTCCAGGCAGCCAACAGGTTTCTCAACCCATTTGTATACCGCCTCGTGATGTCGCTCGAAGTTCAATTGTCTCTTCAGGATCTGGGACGAGCTCATCCGAAGGATCACCAGTTGGACGTCTCAACGCGTCCATGGGCGCGATATCACTATCTCCCGAGCAAGACCGTGGGCGCGATCGTGCAACTACACCAATCCAGCTAACGACTACCCCAGACGCGCACTGGGATATTCTTCTCCATGAAGGGGAGAAGCTTGTTTTCCACGGACCTATTGAACTAAAGAGCCGAACACGTAGACTAACGGCGACTCTATTACCGATCCCCGTCACTCAGAATAGACCGAAAATGCGGCATCTCTTGCTGACAACTCAACGATTGTTATGTGTCAAGGTGAAGCATGGCCGTAAGGTATCTGTGAAACTCGAGGCATTATTGCGTTCCCCTTCAGCCGGGAGAGAAGGCAGGGAAGAAAGGCGAGAGAAGGACACCCGACCTGTGATAACTAGCGTTATCGCGAAAGGTCAGAGAGCCTTTGTCGTCTTGACGGTACGTTTTCCACCACTATGTGTCCTTAGAGTCTCCCTAAAGGTTCTTCTACCAGACCGGCAAGCCTCAGCAATATGCCGCGGAGTCACCGGTGGTTCAACGGTGGATAGAGGAAATTAGCAAGTTCATTAAACCAGAAAGTGCTAATCAGGCTTCCTCACCTGTCAATTCACCAAGACCCGCCCCGCCCATACCAAATGGACAGCCGTCACGACATTAACGGAATATTGAGCAACCACAAACCTCCTGCGCTTACAATTCTCCGATATCTTACACCCATTCGTTTTCGGTATACTGCATTTATTCACAAGTTCCCTTTTTTTGCCTCGCACAGACAATTTGTATCGACTTTGTTCATCGTCATATACTCGTACTTGGGGCTTTCGTTTTTACACTATTCGTCTTAGCTTGCATCGACTCATCGACCCAGTTATGGATTACTCATCGCAACACATCTTATTATGTATTCTTTTTTCATCGCTTTAACCATTATAGTATTGTAGGAGCCATTCCATTCGCAGAAATGTCCAGATACAAAGGCATAATATGTAGCATGTATACGTGTATAGCGTACGTAAATTGAATTGCTATCTTGTCAAGTGGTCAATATGACTTGTGATGGCAGAATTCATGTAGACCGGACCAAACGATACTGGCCGAGCACTCAAGAGCATGTCGTACTTGTGCAATCTTGAGCAGCCGTTGATAGGCATACACAGCGATAAAGAAACAGCTATGCGCCGCAATGCATCACGGCTTTGAAGGCGGTGCAGTGTTGCATACACAGAGGCGTAAGCTTCTAACTTCGGTACGAATCCGAGTAAGTACATAGTAATATTCCTCGACATGACTTACTTATGAGTCAGACGCATGAAAGGTTGATGTAAGTATGAGTAAATCGATAATCAGTAGTGATGTAACTTGTGTGTGGTAAACAAATGTGTTGTCGGAAGGGTTCGAAGACCTTTGAATAAGTGCCTCTTCCGGCGATTGCCATCCCACTCGATCCAATATGGTAGGCACAGCTAAAAACGGCGAATAGAAAACTGGAAGCCCATTTGCATCCTACGCGCTATCAGTGTGTCAGCGTTGTCGCGTCGAGAAGAAACGTCAGCTTATAGTGTGATAGGAACGGATATGAATATAGCCTCAGGGGAATTATTTCATGGCATACTGGAGACAGGGACAAAAAGGGTGCGGGATTTGAAGTTAAAATGCTCTCCTGTTGTGGCTCGCTCACCTTCTTGTTATGCTCAGCGGAACCCGATCTTTGTAAGATATTCTGCATTATGTAAGGTGTGTAAGTGTAATACAAAAACAATTCAAGATGCGTCCACCTTAGCCATCATAACTTCCGCTCATCCTGTTTATCTCATGTCTTTCAACGCTCCTTACTCTTTACATTTGCAATTCTCGAATCCATCTTGTTAAATGAGCCACGGGTGCAATCGTCGACTTGTTGGTACGTGGAAGGACAGCTGAGTATACGATTATGAAAGATGGCTAGAAGGAACCATTGATAAACTAACGTCGTAGGCGCCAATTGCATGCTGAGCTAAGAAGGCTATCGTGAGTTGAGTCCAAAGGTGTGTGTGGATGGGCGATTGATATTCACAAGCAATGCAGGATACATACACAACAATGATTGTAAGACCTTGCAAGTACTAAAGCTCTTATGTGTGAACGTTTCTGACTGGGACCTTATGCTCGAAACTGTCTCTTCATACGTATGTGGACTGACAGCTGAGTTAGAGCAAGTGATTATGAAAGAGTGCTAGAAGGATCCTAACGTTGCAGGCGCTAATTGCATGCCGAACTAAGAGCTATTGTGGCTTGAACCAGCACGACAAGCCAGCAGACTTGGGCTCAAAAGAACTGCAATATTCTCAACTCCCCTGCAAACAAGATAGTGCAAGTTCAATATGATTGTTTAGCAGTACTAATTCACAGCATTCCTTCAGACCACCCGTGCTTGCAAGGTGTTGTCAAAGATATCTGTCGTGAACTGTATGATGGCGTTGTCTTTACACATTAAAAATCAAGATGAGTCATAATAATCAGAAGATTCCCACTGTTCTTTAGAATGTTGCCTGAGTCCATCATGGACAGAACTTGACGAACCATAAATCGAGTAGAGTAACATGCTGACAGACTAGATGCAGGTTGACAAAGTGGGACAAGCATACTTGAGATGGAACAACTGCATTCCGTGAGTTTTCTCGGCACCCAACCTGGAATTATGGCAGACCATAACCAATAACACGACAAGGAAAAACATGACTTGATGCTTGACAGCAGCGTATAGCGAACGTCAGTGCAAAGTATTCTTTGAAGTACTCGGCAAAATGTTTCCTAGTTGTGCAACTGATTCTGAATAAGTCCACAGTCTTCGGTGTCTTGGCGTCTCGTAACAAGTGTGTTGCACGGGAATCACAACCAATATATAATGAATCCGAGGACCTCCATCCAATTAACACCGTCATATGCAGGAAGTGCTGATAACTGCAGAAATAATCAAGGACAAAGAGAACGTTATATGATACGTAGATAAGAATGTCTTTAACCGGGTGGCAACAAGCTGGCATCGACCGCACTAGCTTCATCCGACTCGTCTCTGACCTGCGATGCGATAGGTGTCCGAGGCATGACCATTGTACCTGATAAAACCCGTTAGCTCACGACGAACGATACAATCCCATTTTAAATATTACCTGTGCGAGCCGACTCAATAATACCGAACGGCTTGAGAAGGGCGAGGAAAGCCTCTACACGAGCCGTTTTCCCGCTCATTTCAACAATCACGCTATTTTCACTGACGTCAACGATACGTGCGCTGAATTGCTCCGCGAGGACATTGATGGAATGAAGGTGTTGGTGTTTGAGACGGAGTGCTTCAGCTGCAGTCAGCGGAGGTGGGCTACTCGCACCAGCGCTTGTGCTGTGCTCAAAGTTCTCCGCAAGTGCGACCTCCTGCTCGAAAGTCAGAGATCGATCCTCGAGAGCGGCGTCCGGATCAGGGGCAGGTTGCGCGAATGCTTGACCTTGACGCGGGTCGTGAGTGGGTCCACCGACGAGTTGAGCCTCGAGATAATCTGGGCCGAGGATTGATACTTTTACAAGCAGAAGTTCACGAGAAATGCAGCGCGTGTTTGTATAATCCAGAACAGCCCATACCGGCACCTGGATCAAATATGAGCCATGAAAAGAATTATAGTAGGACGGTACAACATTACTCACGAGATCTTCGAGCTGTCTTCGAGCCTGCTCAACAACACCGTCTTGCCCGTTCAGTACGATACACATCCGACTGAGATCACGGATCTCGGTCGAACATACGACCAACGAGTCGATATTGAACCCGCGAGCAGCTAAAATACCAGATACGCGCGATAATACACCCGGTTCATTTTGCACGAGACAGTTGAGTACGTGTCTGCGAAGCAGAAGCAAAACTCGTCAAATAAACAGACAATATATTTCCGAATCGAGTCACTTACTTTTTGAAAGGTTGCAGGCTCGGAGGAGGTGTGTTGTAAAGGATATTCGTTACGGCCTCTTCAGCTGACCTCAATCGAGGGATATCTGTAGCAGGAAGCGGGGCAGGCCGGGAGTGAGTATACTTGTAGGTGAGTGCCGAAGTCGAGTCTTCGATTGGCGGAGGTGGTTTTGGAATTTTTTCTTCGAGGCGGAGTGCTGTTGAACTGAAGGAACGTAAACGATAAGATCTAATTGAACATGCTGCAGGTCGAAGCCGAGTAGTTAGCCTTGTCGCCATTGCGCTTTTGCACCGCTACTGCTACCCTCAGACATGTAAGACCGAGTCAACTGTCTGCTGTCAACAACAAAAATTCTGCAATCGTGGGAATGTGTCGCGTGACCTTGTGGCTCTTGCTGCTGCAAAATTAAATTCATTATCGTCTCCTCCTTTTGGCTACGTGGATTGCAATCGTTACGGAACCAGAGAGCTAACCAATTCTCATCTGCTGTCATGATGGTCTTTGCCTTGAGCCCGGGTAAAAGAAGCGTTATCCAAATGGGATTGCGCATACCTTTGTTTGCTCTGCTTTTCACGCGGTTTCGCTTAAGACTATGTCAAATATTTTGCCACCGATGGCCGTCAATCACAGCGTGGACAATGCATCAGAACGTCCTCCAACCAAGCCCTGCGAATATCTGTTGCGGTTATCGCGAACCCCGCATGAGCGTCGTCGCTTCGTCATTGAGCTTCTAATGCCCCGCTGACCCTTAGAACGCGCTTTCTGTCACCAGGCTCGCTCGTTGATTGTACGGCTATGAGTTTGTATTGCCGCGCAGCGGCATGACGGCACGGGTACTGATAAGTATGTGAAAAAGATTTAATCCAGCTAACGGTATTGCAGGAGGTGAAGGCATAACGTCTCCTAAGTTTCTCTAATTTTCCCTTGCTCATGCTCGACACGTTGTCCTTAGAACCGCGGTACGGTTGGATAGTACTTCAATGCGATGCTGTGCGTCGGACCTTAGCAAGGGAGACAGGGTATACGTCACCCCGATTCAAATTTGAGGGTACAAATTTCGGCCATTATTTCTCCGTCCGTCCATCCGTCCGCCCGTCCGAACATATTGATTGTAGCACATCAAAGCACATGATCAGGACCGGGACAGAAACGATCAATTTGCGTCAAATTTTTGTGGAGCAGCATTTCACATCGTGTTTATATTAACCTTGGCGTGCCCATTGTTTATGGTTGTTCTCAAGCCGTCCCATTTTCTTCCCTCATGTCGGCTTCAGACGTTCACCAAGGCCCTATCAAGGTAGACGTCGAAAAACATTCCGGCGACGCTAGCTCTGTAGTAGACTCTATACTTGCAGATGATGTCGTCGAAAATCGTGGAGACGGTGTCAGCACCGCATACGAACGGAAGAGTCATCTGAGTATGTTGACATTTTCTGGTATCTTGACCATTGCTTACGAGCACCCTGTAGTTAATCAGTGCCTTCAGCACGAAATTGGCTTTGGCCGCTATCAGAAAGAGTTGTTTATTTTGTCGGGATTCGGTTGGCTGGCAGATAGTAGGATTTACTCTTCCATGTGTTTTGACTCTGCCTCATGCTCGGTTGCAGATTTATGGCTTCAAGGTGTAGCCGTAGTCTTGCCCCAAGTGCTAACAGACTTGAATCCCCCCAGGGTGGAATACGTGACACTTTCACTCTATGTGGGACTAATTATTGGCGCGACAACGTGGGGCAGCCTTGCGGACGTGATTGGTCGAAAGATTTCATGGCAGATTACTCTCTTTATATGCGTGAGTTATCCTCTGTGTCCATCTCTCTTCGGTACCTTTATTTATTTATGCTATCTCAGGGCGTGTTTGGTATCGCCGCGGGAAGTGCTCCCAATTTCGTCGCGCTTTGTTCGCTTATAGCATGTGTCGGTTTCGGTGTTGGTGGAAAGTACGTTTACTTCTCGTACTAGCGATGCTGAGGTCTAATTCTTGCGGTTCCTTCTTTAGCTTACCCGTGGATGGTGTGTTTACCTGCTATCTCGCGTAAACTATGTGTGTATTGAAATTCCTCAGGTGCATTATTCCTAGAGCACATTCCTCAGTCTCACCAGGTTCGTGTCTCATGTTTCTTTATTGCGACCTGTCATTAACGCCGGAATACAGTGGCTCTTGACCTTCCTATCTGCTTTCTGGTCCGTTGGCCAGCTAATTGGGTCCCTTATTGTCTGGGTATTTATCGCCAATTATCCAGTGGACAAGAGTTGGAGATATTCGCTGTATGTTTTGATTATCCTGTCCCTTCCTTTTCACCCTTCTGAAGTTTTATTTACGTAGTTATACTATGTAAGTGCAATGTTGGCAAAATTTACATGTGCTTATTATTTCGATCAGGGGATGTTTGACATTTGCAATGTTCTTCTGTCGTTACATCATCTTCGAACTCCAGGAGTCCTCCAAGTTTTTGGTCGCAACCGGTCAAGACGAAGAAGCGATTAAAGTTCTGCAATACATTGCTAAGCGCAATGGTAGGACTATTTCACTGACAACAGAGAAGCTATTGGCTGTCTCGGGTGGTTCTACTAGACAAGTGAGGGATACATCTGTCTGGTCCTCATTCAAGAGATCGTTCTCCCAGTTCTCACTGTTAGTGAATGAAAATTGACTGATGCATTACTTCCCGTTAACTAACTTGCTTTAGCTCACACGTTCAACCGCTGTTCTCAACAAAGAGACTTGGCATCAATTCATCACTGACTATTCTGATCTGGGGGTAATTTAATTCATATTTATACGTGCGCCGTGCGCTAACTAATAACTTCAGGATTATTGGGCTTGCTTATCCACTCTTTAACGGTTTCTTACCGCTTTATCTATCAGATCGCCTACCTTCCGGTTCGACGAATCAAACGTATCGTGATTACAGTATTACATCAGTCTGCGGTATCCCAGGATCAGTTATCGCATGTATTCTTGTCGATTGGACGCGAAGCTCAGGCAAGATAGCGATTGGCGGCCGAAAGATGGCGCTTGCAGTCTCCACAGCTCTTACAGGTCTATTCCTATTCTTGTTTACGACGGCTAAGGGCGAGGCATCGAATCTTGGATATTCATGCGCATCTACTTTAACACAGTGAGTTACTATTTTCTTCTCCGCAGATTTTGCGCTGATGTGTATTTCAAATTAGGAATGCGGTAAATATGCACTATTAGCTCGCCAAGTCGAAGTCTAACGAAAGAGCTTCAGATGTATGGTGTATTGTATGCTTACACTCCCGAAGTTTTCCCTGCTCCCCATCGAGGAACAGGTGATGCTCTTTGCTCTGCCTTTAATCGCATAACAGGTATCTTGGCACCGGTTATTAAAATTACCACCACAAACCGAGATGGTAGCGCTTCGAGCATCGGACCAAATGCGTAAGAACCGTAATTGTCGGGTTCTTGGTCATCATTCTAACATACCCCATCAGTCCTGTGTTTGTTTCTGCGGCGCTGTTCATGGTCTCAGCATTCCTTACCCTCCTGTTGCCAATTGAGGTGATATTTTCCCTCTCCGCTTATATGCATAAACTTAAACATTATATGTTCGCTTGTGTAGACCGCCGGCAAGGCCGCCCTTTAGGACGAAGTAGTAACTCTTGTCGTATTACAGTCGCAAACCTGTTGACACAGGAGTGAGCAGGCTTCTCTTCTTGTTGCACTATGTTGTTATTTTATATCGCCTTGTGCGCTACGCGCAGCAGTGTAGTCTTCGTTCACTTCTCTCATGTATCATTTGTACGAGAAAGAACAAGGAAGAATTTCAAAGGCCATGGAACTATTTTCAACAGAACCTGTACCACCAATCACCAGTCGCCCTGCTATTATTCGTCGATGATTCATGACTTAACTCAACAACCATACTATCCTTTTACTTTTATGCTGGGACTGGGATCCGCATTTTCCACCTTTCTGCTAGGGAGCTCCCAGCCAAGACCGTCTTTCTACGTTATGAATTTGTGACTTCGAAGCTGTGCTGATCATCAAAGCGTTTGACCTAATCTATCAACTGAAGGTATCTCTACTGAAGGCAGACATTGACAACTGTGCAAATCCAGGAAGATCCGTGCAGGTAGCGACATTGATATAACTTGAGCACACAGCTCAGCCGCAATTTACCCAATGTCTCGTTTCGGAAAACTCGGTGTTGAAGCTTTTCTTGGACGGTTTCTGGTCGTCTGAAGGCCTAGGCATCCATCTGATTATCATCTCTTCAAGGTGATGGTAACTGAAACTTTTGAAGATAGGTTCTAGATGCGCTTCCTTTGAGTAACCATCTGTTGGAATAGCTTTTGCCATCATTGTTCAATTCATTCTGCGGGGCACGTTACACACTATCGTTGTTCCGATCCGGCAAATCAGCAAAAGATGTTATACATGAATTGTGACTAGACAAGATTTATGGAAACAAGGATGCTGCTTGATGCTTGTTGCGTTGTGGTCTCCACGTTCCGGTCTATTAGTATTCTTATCAATGGCCTTTTAATTGGAACACGTACGACACTGCAGTTTGCTTCTGTTAACGCCCCTGTCCTCTTCCACGCTTGCACACCTTCCGGGCCTCTTTAAAGCTACAAATTCCGGACACTGCTGGAATGTCTGGGCTGGGTCAAGCATATCTGAATAAGACACTTGGTGCCGTCTTTTTGGGTGGAGTGGCATCTGCTGTGTTTGTCCTGTCGTCTTCTCCTGATCATGATTTGCTCATCATATCTTAAAGGCTCTTTGGACTGACTGCAGTGCAGTCATATATTTACTTAAAAGACGCTAAACATGATTTGTTGGTGCAGAGGATAGCTGTGAGTCTTTTTTTTGTGTGTGATGCTCCTGCTTTAAAAAGAATGTATAGGTCATAGTTGTAATGTTTTTAAATGCCATGCATCTGGCACTCACTGTTCACGCTCTATTTTACTACCTGATCGCAAACTATGGCAATCCATTTGCTCTACTATCCCCAATATGGTGGGTATTCTGTACTACAAAGACAACAGGGATGTGCTAATGTAATTTAGGAGTCTTATCGTATGTTGCTCCTGTACCTTTAGTGTTAGTAATTCTCACCGATTGCACAAACGACACAGTGCCTTGTGATAGTAACAGTGAGTCCTTCTCAGAATCTGTGACATTGCATGTACTGATTTCTGCCTGCACAGACAACGATTTACGCAATCATTACTGCGTGAGTTAAGTGAACCTTAGCCAAAAAGAAGAAAGATCTGACAAGTAAATGTCTTTTTATCTTCAGCCTTTATTGCTGGAGAATTTGGATCGGTCAGTAGAGTTTACTATTCTGCCACGCTTCCAAACCTTACACAAGATTAGTCAGTAATAGGAAATGGTATCTGATTGTACCTCCTGTAGGTCCAAATCACTTCTGTATATACATATGCATAAGACTGATTCATTTCATAAATGTTTCCACAGGTAACCTTCGGTCTTGCAAGCATAGGTAAGTAAAACATACTATATCCATTATGTTTTTAAAGACGCAGGTTTGTGTCTAAAAGCAATTAGTTACACAATTGCTATCAAAACGTATGCTTCATTAACGGATTACTCCCTGCCTGATAAATGCTGACATATGTTCAAGTTTTGAACTCAAGACCTTTACCAGGGTTCATGCAATCTCTGTGGGTTCCCTGTCATCAAATGTAATTTCACTTCACTGAGTCGCAATTGTAGTGGATGTTATATGTTGCCTACGGAAGTGCTGTGGCTTGTGACATATGTATCGTTGCCGTATTATGCTATTACCTGCAAAAGAAGAGGTCCTCGTTTACAGAGTTCGTCTTTTTTACATTCTTCTTAGTTATGGACACCCACTTATCCCCCTTTAATTCTCAGAATGGAAAACATTATTGGGACGCTCTTGCTGTTCTGCATTGCTACGGGGGCAATGGCTTGCATGCTGCACATATGCAACCTTCTCATTGTAAGTGGCAACATCCATGATCAACCATTTACGACTGAGTCTCATCCGCTGTACAGTATGCAATAATGAGCGGAAATTTCGTGTATATTGGAATTTACGAGGTAACGCCCGGATGTGCGTATTTACAAAGCCACTGTTCCTTTCACCTTGTATTAACCTGATAGCCTTAAGTTTATACGAATGCGCTGCTCGGTACCCTGAATGCGCGCGACAGTCTCCGCTTGAAGAAGTCAAAGGTACTGCAGCTGGAATCTGATGTGACTTTAGCACTTTCGCAACACGTTCACTCCCAATCCACATGTCCTTGAGCTACACATGTATAATTCAATTGATCATTGGCTCAATTCCATGTTCCAGGCCTCAAAGTTTAAGTTCTCTTTCATACATCAAACTATTTATACGTTAATTCACATGTGTACTCCTTGTATGGATACTTTCTTCGTTCTGAACATTACATGAAATTGCTGTTTGGAACAGCCTGTGTTCCCCTCTGTAGCGCCGCCTACCCCAAAATTAGCATCCTGTAGGGATATTATGTGCTTCTATACACATACACATCAAGGCAAAGCTATGAGAATAAATGTTAATTTATCTTTCAGTATCAGTACATGAGCAGCACAGTGGCACACTGCCGGCTTCTCCATGATACGAATGCACACACTGCACCTTAATCGAGTTTACTTTATAGTGCCCAATTCCTGGAGGGACAGAACCCCAATCTTGTTCCGAGTCGACGCTTACTAGCATTCAATTCCTCTGCGTTCCAACTGCAAATACAAACAATGTCTAATTGACCAAAGAAATCAGTAAGAAGTTACAATTTAATGTTTGTCTGATTCCTGCTCTCAGTATTATATCCTTAATTAACATAACTGTCTCATTTCTCAACAATGAATGCAGATTGCCCTCTCGTTTAGAAAGCTTTGCTAAAATTGCTTGCAGAAGAAACATGTGGTCCATTGCATATGTTTGAGACAATTGTGTGAGCCATGCTAATATTCTTTCCCCCTTGGTAGTGTGATAAAGGTAAACAAAGATAAATTTAATTTAAAAAAATGGCAAGCACACGAATTATGGAAAGAATGGGTCAAGCTGCCACATATAATAGTATTTCAATGACAGTGTGTAGTATACGATTTTCTAGAGAGTGAGATCAACAACTTAAAAAATTGACATAGTATTAATCAATGCTGAACAGACCAATCTACATAAGATGCATGTACCGACATCCAAAGCAAATCAAGCAAAGTCTACATGTGAGTCTGACACATTTTCGAATGATGACCAACTCGAATCAATTCCGAGTCGCATC
>NW_006760391.1:2617330-2619618 GCF_000271605.1 Fomitiporia mediterranea MF3/22 | reverse complement strand
TTAGATTATAACTTTGAAGACAGACTAAAATTCACCTTGTAAAAGATTTTATATTGTTTGTATAAGGCATTCAGATATTTGTAAAAACTATATCAATGTGTTAAAAGCAATATAGACATGTCAGATTACTATCAACTGTATCATAAAGTAAAATAGTGCTTTCCTTTTGCATCTAAATATAATATTGGTTTTGTTTTACAGCTTCGCTACTATCACGAACATTGATTACATAATCAACGCTGAAGATCGAGAGCATATAATGACGCTCTTACAGCTGTCACACTTTCTCTCCGACCTCCACCCTCTCTCTAAGTCTAACCCTCTGCCCTGACACTATGTTGTTGCTTTTGTTCTCTCCAGCCCAGTCTTCTGCTTGCAAGCGTCCTCCAGCAGGTACTCCGAGTGCAACAACACAGACAATAAACATTGCTACAACTCGTCTCTCCGATCTACTGTTGCAGTGCCTGTACAGAGCCTCAGATTGTATGTTGTGCCACTGAGCTGACTACACCGTCCTTCAATGTAAAGCGGTAAGCATCCAGTCCACTTCATAAAAGACTGTACAATAGTTGCTCATCTCTTCTCTCCCAACTTTTTGTCTCCCTTCCATCCCTTCTGCTCCTCGTCCCACCGCTTGCGTTGCCTCCCCTTCGCTGTCCTCCTTTTTTTACGTTCGTCTCCCTTTTTGAATTCACATTCGCGCATCCGTATTGTTGACCAATGCCGAACGACTTCTCCAATAACTCCATACATTCGTGTACTTCTTCCCACTCTGCAGTGCAAGTAAGAATTGACGAGCACACGCGAGCATACTCGCAACAATGTTCATGTACGACCACTCCTATTGTACCACCCTCTCCCCGACGCTGTACGTGTTCTACTCCTTCGTACATTCCATGTTTGACATTACTCTTGACAGGTTTGCCCCACGCACATTTACATTCCTCAGTGCCGTCCATGACACCATTTCGAATAAGGTAAGCAGTAGCTATCGCTTACCCCTCCCGAGCCGAGTCCGTTCACATCACCCACTTCACCCTCTCCCTTCGAGCCAGAACGTCCCAGAGATACACCTTTGCAACCACACACGACGACTAAGTTCTCTGCTCTGACTACGTCTCGCAATTGAAGGTGCATGTGATGTGCACGTACGGACATGGCTTCGCTTGCTGCTCAAATCAGCTTGTTCAACGCTCTGGATCCCAACCTCGGTGCACCACTTACACTCGCTGCACGCTGTCACGGTGCGTCCACCTTTTCTCTCTTATTTTCACTCGCTAATCACTCTAAACTCGTCTCACAGGCACAGCCTCAGCCTCCACAACCTGCTCGACCTCAATTCACACACGCACGCAATTCAACTTGCAGGGACCGAGCGACGACCAAAGTGTGGTGATGAAGACTACATCAAACGGCCCGAGAACACATCCTTCCTCTTCCATTGCAGATGCCGTTGGGAAAAGAACGAGGCAAGAGGCAGCTCATCATACACTACAAGTACTGTGAGTGTCTCTTCATCAGCATCTACCGCCGATTCTGACGACTACAACGAATTCGACTCGCTCTCCGCCAATAGTTCACTGTATGGCTGCCCGTTAGGATATCTGCACACGACGTGCAGTAGCGTGCGCGAAGTGGAGATGGCAGACTTTGGTGATTTTGAGATGGGTGATGCGGTGTGCTTGCAAGGACGGGTCAACCGCAGATGCAGTCATAACCGTTGAGCCTCTCAATGCCCTCGCTTTCGGGTGGTCCGTCTGGATCTGGTCAAGGGATGGGCCTGGCAATCGACACCCGTAATGCACTCGTTCGCTGCTCGAGTCTGGTCCGATCCCAACCTCTACCTACTCGTATTCGCATCACAGCAGACACGGACACTCTCACTCACTCTCTGCACAAATCTTGATGCAGGCTGCACTATGTATGTGTTTCGGTTTATTTTCCTTAATTATTGTAGATAATGATGTATCGTACAAATATTTTAATATAATTGATTTTTGTTATTTTAATAATGAATGGATGTAAGGGGAAATTATTATTATTAAGAAATAATAACTATGTATAGTCTCTGTAAAACATTACAAACATGTATTACCCTTTCAAAACTTGGTAATCCTTACAATACATTTCAAAAAAGGGAGGTCCGATATTATGCATTTTATATGTTTAAAAGGGGTATTACCCTTATGTACTTTTATTACATTCATAAACCTTACAGTACCTTATACAAAGTTATACTACTTTATCAGAAATCGAGGTCCGATAATATGTAAATTACTTTTTTTACT
>NW_006760391.1:2489324-2617310 GCF_000271605.1 Fomitiporia mediterranea MF3/22 | reverse complement strand
TGGTCCGATCCCAACCTCTACCTACTCGTATTCGCATCACAGCAGACACGGACACTCTCACTCACTCTCTGCACAAATCTTGATGCAGGCTGCACTATGTATGTGTTTCGGTTTATTTTCCTTAATTATTGTAGATAATGATGTATCGTACAAATATTTTAATATAATTGATTTTTGTTATTTTAATAATGAATGGATGTAAGGGGAAATTATTATTATTAAGAAATAATAACTATGTATAGTCTCTGTAAAACATTACAAACATGTATTACCCTTTCAAAACTTGGTAATCCTTACAATACATTTCAAAAAAGGGAGGTCCGATATTATGCATTTTATATGTTTAAAAGGGGTATTACCCTTATGTACTTTTATTACATTCATAAACCTTACAGTACCTTATACAAAGTTATACTACTTTATCAGAAATCGAGGTCCGATAATATGTAAATTACTTTTTTACTTTTTTCACTTTTTTCACTTTTTTCACACCATTATAATGTAATATAACCTTTTAGACTTTTTCCCGATGCGTTGACAGAATCCGGTGCACAAGTAGATGCCTAGTACACTTCACATTTCGTCTGGCCTTTACATTATAATACTTCGTAAATGTGTACCGTAATCATAATCAAAAGGAGGTCTGTAATTCTTTGGATACTTGAGGGATTTTCGATGGCGGGAAGAAGGATCATAGACGGACGGGAGAGGGGTCGAGAGACAGACAGAGGGATGAAGGGGAGGGAGGTACAATGTAGATTTATATAAACATACCTCTACAAAGGTAAGAGTAAAAGTATTTGTGAGCATCTAACTCACCATAATGAACAATAAATCGGAATACAATATGTTTGTTGTTCGAGGTAATGGACAATTCTTGCCATGGTTACCTCCGGGCATGATTGCATTAAGCATACTCAAGATGTTCTTCTGAAACAATCAGCAAATAGAAAGATAAATTGTCTTTGACCGAGATAAAACAAATTCTTTGGAGACTCTGAAAACCTGTGTTGCATTCAAAATATACAATATATTCTACTCGGCGGGTGGACAAGACAGATTGTATATAGAAAAATGTTAAAGCAACTGTATGGATTCACAACATATTTCAATAACTATGCAATCCATTATATTCTCGACCAAGACAGATTATGTATGCTGCCTCTTGGCCGGGACAACTGCACTACCATCTCCTGTGTACTTTCTGACATTAAGAAGCGAAAGGCTCACACTCTCCAGCAAACGTGTTGCATGTGTTACTTCTGAGCAGTATTCCATGTTAAAGGTTGTATAATAAGTCGATCCTCGACGTTGAGCTTCAAAAGGTGTAGCGGGGAATGATGCAATGACCCGCAATACCGGCAATCTGTCTTGGAACCACTTATCATTTGGAAGAGGGGTTATTGGGTTTAGACAGTTGAAAAGATCCAAAACAGTGCCCCTGGCCTTGTCAGTTTTTCTGGCACCCAAACTCTGCAATTTTAAGAATTCAGCTGTGCAGTGTTATCCAACGTCCAGTCTCATACCTTTCGTCTGTACAGCTGTGCAAGATCAAGGGTCGAAACTGCACTCTCCCACGCCTCCTTATCTAACGTTCCCTTGCTGACCCATTTACACTTCACTTCGATTGCCAGGATCGACCCAGAGTCAAGGCAGACAAATAAAACAATGTCTGGGCCCATATACTTGTCGGGGAAACAGATTACCGATGATGGGTTCCGGAACCATTCCAACGTCACATCGACTGTCTCACATCTCTTGCCGATGGATGTTGTAGAGCTGAGATATTGTGGTAGATGAAAGCGATTGGACATTACCACTCCATTGTCCATAGTGAGAGCAACTAGTTCGGCACATTGTTGCGCCCAGTCTGGGACATGTTCCCCGAAGGAAAACAATTCGCACAGTTTCCTCTCCCCGTCAAATGCACACGCGAGGGAATATGCGACAAATTCCTCGAAATGTTCGCCTCGACCTTCGTGTGACTGGAGGCCACTCAAAGCCTCACATTCTAGTGAAAAGGAGGATTTGCTGAATTCCTGCGCTGCTCCAAGCAGAACTAGCGGTTCATCAATATATCCTTTTTCGGGGTCGTTGACAAGTCGGGCAAACCCTAGTTCTATCAGGTCGTCTTTCTCATTCTCAAATGGAAGCCTGGTTCGAAGCACGAGCCATTTATACAATGCTCTACTAACATTGCAAAGCACATCAACCCCTGATAAGAACAGGTAAGGTCTGAATTGAAGAGCACAGATAATAGAAACATACTCGATGTGATTTTTGTGAAATCCAGTGGTATGATAGCGCCAAAGCCTTCCCTAATTTCTGGCTCTGCATTTATGAACTGCTCAGCATCGGCAGGAGTAAACTTGCATAAGGACTTGACGAAGGCATTCAGCGTTCTGTGAGGCGATTGAAACGATGCTCTCAAAAGTTGAGTCAACAATGCTGCAGTAAAGCGATGTCTGAAGGAGAGTTGAATAAGGGCTGAATAAACACTATATATGCATACAATATGCACCTTCCGCGTGCAAAATTCCATGCTCTCTGGAGAAATTCCTTCCCAGAATCACTGTCAAGAAAGCCAGGAGGTGTGTACCGGCGAATATATTTCTCTTGTCGAACCTTGTCATCAAACGCGCCAGTCGTGGTGAATGGCAAGAAAGTAGCCGGCTTCCCAACCGCCGAAGTTACAGTTTCGTTGATCATATTAAGTGACAGGCCAGTGCTTGACACGATGATCGGAAAAGATGTAGCAGCAAGCCACGATTTAATGATCGGACTCAGGACAGCATGTGGCTTCTCTGGGAATTGGTACGACCTAAAACATCCGGTCAATTGTTCTGCCGCCACTTGCGCCTCGTCGAGTACCAAGAAGATGCCACTATCCAGCTTGAACTCCGATATTGCTCTGAATAAGCGATTCTGGATCTCTAGCGAATCCATCATGATAAAGTTGTTGCTGGCATCATCAAGGATCTTTGCCAAATCCTTGAATACGTCACATCCTAAAATTCCAGAGGAATTCAATTGCAATGACAACCAGTACAGCTTGGCCTCGTTGATGTCTTTATTTCCGCCCGGCCAAAGGGTACGGAATGTTGTCAAAAAGTGCTCAAAGACAATAACACGAGCTGTGAGGATCTGATACACTAAACGTGCAACAATGCTATGGTTGCGGCGGTATGCAGGTTCCAGCTCTGGGGAGTTGGTGCTGTGTACATCCTTGGGTTTCTCGGTAAAATTTGTATGGTTGGGAATCCGCATGAATATTGCATCGTACACATCCTGGGAACCGAGCCGGAGGTTGGCGAAGTCAGCAGCAGTTGTGAAATAAAAGCCCCATTTCATGGCCAGGAGTTCAATCAATAGCCGAGTCTTCCCACTTCCAGACGTGTTAGTTAGTATTCTGGGCCGGGTACGACAACGTGAGTAAGTAATGAGCAATGGGATCAAATGGAGGGGGCATACTTTGACGATCCATCTGCCAATTCCGACAGAATTTCCGCGTCAACCACACCATCCCCTAGACAATGGAGGAGTAGTGCGGGGCGACCTAACACTTGAGGAATTCCGAGGTTCTCAATGAATTGCGCGTAGTGGGGTTGTGTATCCTCCGAGGCTTGCCAGACATCCTTCCATGGTAGACCTTTGAGATGTTCGCAAAGCCTTCTGTCCAATCTTTTAAAGAATTCTTCAACAATCCTGTTCATTTCATTGTCATCTTTGTGGGGCCTTGCGGGATGTTGCTTGTTGCCTGAACCGATAAATTAGTCAAACTTGCAAGGAACCTGCTTAATCTAGTGGATGGGCAGAGAACATAAGCGTACTACCGAAAACAGTATCATCCAAACTTTCTAAAACTAGGGAGCGGTCAGTTGGATATAGTAAACGGGGTCGAGAACAGAACACATACTGGATTTAGTCACAACAATAACATCTATCATCTTCTTGTCCTCTGGCACAGGGCCGTCGGGAAAATATTCATTCAGACGGTCTGTAAGCCCCATATCCATATCCTCCTCCTCCTCCTCCTCATCGCGCGCGTGTTTGCAAAGCCAATCCATAGTACGTCCATAACATGACTTGCGTGGGACCACATTCAAAATTCCACACTGAAGAAAGAACGACAATTATCTGCACAGTGGCAGACTAGAAGATGGCTGGAAAAGACCTTATAAAAAGTTAGCTGTTCGCCCTCTACGTGATGTTTGAAATTTGGATGTTTACGAATTGCCGCATCTAGGGCATCGACGTCCGCATTCTTCGGAACACGAATAGGACAGGGTTTGGAATCCTTACTGCGTGGCAGGTAGACGATATAACGATGATGGTGATCACCACTTGCTGTAGACATGGTGGATGATCATGAGACAACAAGTGACCCTCTCGCTTGCCTGCCATCTTCAATGGTACCCTCACCGCCACCACTGCCACTCCTCACCTCAAACAGACAATAAATACTGTCACGTAAGCATGGGTTACCGCTGAGCAACTCATCAACTCAGAATACGACAACAAGTAAGTGTGCGTTGCAATCTTAATCAATCATTTAAATGACCACATCCTACTGCCTTAGATTGGATGATGTTAGCCGCGGCGACGGCAAAAAGTGATGCGACTCGGGATATCAGTAACTCAGTCAGACATGCCTCGATTTATGACCCCATTAAGACTCTTGCTGAGTCAGGAACCAGTGGAGGTATAGCAAAGTATGCCCTAACTCCACAACGTTTTTTTTTTAGTTTAGAAAGCAAATCTCGGACTCAGTCTTGTCCAGGGTGCCATGTTGTCATTGCTTACTCTCAAGTACGTATTTACATTTCTGCCTCTTTCCATTATTTAATTCACATTTATTGAAATGACTTAGTACAACAACAAAGTCACTGAGTGTATCATTCATTGACTAATTCTTGAATGGATCGTCTGGCTTGAGCAAATCAAAATATGGACTATCACCGGATATTTGTACTCAGTGTATGTAGCCATTTGTCGCCATTGAACCATCTGGATTCTGGATTCAGGTAATTCTTCCCATGGTACATACTTGCAGTAGGTAGGACTGAGAGGAACTAACGAAAAAGTTATCCACATCATGATGTCCTTGAGCTGTACATATATATATTGATTAACTCATGACTTCTTCTGATGTTTAATTTATCGAAATTAAAGTCCTCTTTTCAGATATCAAGTTACTTTGCATGTATGCACTCATGTTTGCATATGGATGCGCCCTTTGTTCTGTCAATGACTTGAAGTTACTATTCAGAGCAGCCTTTTGTCCTCTCTATAGCGCCGTTCACTCCAAAACAGCATCTCAATGGCCAAGTTTGCTTCTGTTCAGATGCACATCAAAACTTTTTTTTTGAGAACAGCACTTGCATGTTAATTTATCTTCAGTATCAGTACATGATATGCTTGGAAGCACTTCACTACTAACTCTGCCGTACGGGAACCTCTAGGATATATACAGTGATCTGCTTTTGAAGAAAGGAACATAGTTTTGTTCCACCCCTCAGTGACCCCTGTACCAGTGTTCTGAACTTCTGTCTCTGTCTCATTACTTTCAATGTGCTGACACAAACAATGTCTTCATTCCGTACACGTACAAAACCCACAGTAAGATTTGTGTCCGAGTTCTGTTCTCGGTTAATTAACAGTGCTTATTTCTTTTCCCCTTGAAGGAGAATATAAGCATTCCCGCGGCCGTGTAACAAAACAGAGTGTGATTGCTAGAGTCGGGCCGGGTAGACCATGTCAAACCTGTAGAGAGAAGAAACTTAGAGTATGTTGCATATACTCGAGACAGTTGTGCATTCCGTGACAATCTTATTTTGTAGTGCGATAAAAACGAACAACCAAACAGCGTATGCTCAAATTGTACAAAGAAAAGGATACAGTGCAAAGCTTGATGGAGGAAATATACTGTAGTAAGTACTATCAGTCAGAGGATAAACTCATGATTCAAGTATTGAAAGTGTCCTGTCTTGTCATTTCACATTAGATTGACAAAGGAATGGTTTTGTAACTTTTTGCAAATGTGTCAGATTCTTGTATACAAGCATGTATGACCAAAATAAGTGGAAAGCAACAGGGCAGTGTATATTGTATTTAAAAGATGAACAAATTCACACTCAATATGTGTAAGCAATCAAGCCTAACCTAAAGCCTGACAATAACACAAGCTAAGGGACATGTCAATACAGTGGACATAATTTTACTCTGTAGTAATAGTAATCACATTCTTGAACTCATAACAGTATGGACTTATGCCAACATCTTTGTCGGCTATGTAGTTGAAATAATAATCAGACAAAAAACCCATCAAACTTCATCTACTGATTTACACCTTCATCCTTGTCTTGCGTTTACATTACAATACTTTGTAAATGAGTACTGTAATACATAATTGAAACAAGAAATAAAACACGTTCGTTTGAGTCTACCGTTTCGATTCAATTCGTTGGATACGGGAGTAATAGGGTTGCATCATGTTGTCATCGAGGTCTTACCCTCAGCTAGGTGTGAGAGAGAGCTGGTGGTGGTGGTGGTGGTGGTTGAGAAGGAGGAAGGGGAGAGTGATTGAGTTGTTGAGGGGAGGGAGAGGGCTGAAGGGGGAAACAAAGGCGTGGAGGGGGAGAAGGAGAGGCCAATGTAGATTCAGATGAGCATACCACTGCAAAAAAATTATTAAAGGCATTCGTGAGCACCAAATTCTCCATAACAGGACGGGAAATCGAAACACATTATGAATGAAACCAAAACAACTCACGCAATACCCGCAGTCTGCAACGTCGATATGAATCCACACAACATCGCTGAAACCGCAATCCTCGAGATCACTTTACCACGGGACGGTGCGAGAGAAGTGAGTACACCAATTTGGATGCCGAGTGAGCTGAAGTTGGCGAATCCACAGAGTGCGTATGAGGCTATGGTGAAGGCACGATGTGAAAGCGGATTGTCGCTTCCCATTATCGACTGGAGAGCTGTTCATGTGCGACAAATAAGAATAAAACAAGGGAGAGGAAGGAGAGTTCAGGCCACTGTATGTCGTAACGGGGCAAAGGTTAGATGATACGCACTCAGGTATGCGGAGAACTCGTTCGCAACCAGTTTCGTCGCAAGTAACTGCGAAACCCGCAAAATTTCCGAACGTGGTACACCAAGGAAAAACGTAATCGGGTAGAACAAATACCCGACAATGAGCTGTAACGTCAACTCATGAATCCCAAATCCCTTTCCGATCCAGGTAAGTAACCCGTTAATCGCAGCTACAAGAGACAAAATCGTCAAAACATTGGTTAGAATTGATCCGGCTACGACGAGACCGAAGGTCGCGCCCTTGGAGAAAGCGTGTAGGGCATTTGCAGGTGGGTTCACTTCTTTTCCGCGGTCGACGACGACTTGTCCTCGCGTGACTGGTTCTTCGAGTTCCGGTAAACGTATCTTGCTAATTGCAATGGACGCCGGGATGGACATGACAGACGACGTGACCAGATTCTGAGCAGGCACACCAAGTGAAATGTATGCCGACATCACGGACCCGGCAATTGTTGAGAAACCTACGCCACCGTGTGAGCAAGATTTTGGAAAGGAAAGTTTAGATACGTTAAGAGAGATTGCTGCATACCGGAAGTCATTGTGAGGTGGAGTTCACCTAAATCGATAAGGAATTAGATAAGAAAAAAATAATATGATTATGAACTCTTAATTACTTTCAGTCATCAGGTCGACGTAAGGCCTGACCAGACATGCACTCTCTCCTTGTCCGATCCAGGGAGAAGCAGCCGCTACGACGGCTTCCGCACCGCTAACATTCATCAGCTTGAAGAACAGCCAAGCAAATTTCTTGATAATCCATTGCCTTGTGATCAGAATCTTAAGTTAGAATCCGGAGATTGAGAGTGGTTTTTTAAATGTTATCCTGACATTACACCCAGCTATCAAAATACTTCCGTCAGTAAATGGAATTCGTTATCAGCCAATATTGCTCCGATAACTCACATAGTACATCATTTGCACGAATGCAATAAAGAAAATGATCTCCGCAAGCTATACAAGGTGGAGGGTCAAATGTCCGAAACTCGTCCGGCGAAGAGAAATATTGAGAAACGATTGCGTACTGTATTGACGAAGAACCAGTGGTCATTTGTAACCACGTCCTGAGAGAAGAAGAATGCGGCGCCCGCAAGGCCCTGAGTGAGGAAGTCGCTCGCAAGCATTGCAATCCAGTGGAAAATTGAGAAGCCAGCATCGCTCTTGAGCACAAACAGCGCAATTGCTTGCTGAAGGAAGAGGCCAACGATCACAGTAGGCCATGGGATCTCTTTCTTGTTTATCGATGACAGGTAGAATCCACATTGGAAGATGAACAACCCGAGTACTGAGATCGCCCTATCGCCATAGTTTGTTCCCTACGCATTTTCCAAAGCACAAGGCACAAGACAGAAAGGCACATGCCGCGCATATAGTCGGTGTTCAGGGCCAACACCAGCGGTGAATAAGGAATACAAAGGTGTATGCATGTCAAGAAGTCGCGGTTAGACAGGACCATACGGTTTATCAAGAGGTCACGCGACGAAACGTACCGGTTCCAGTTTGAATCCGAACGCGGAGCCAAAGACGATCGCGAGCAAGCAGGCCCAGCCTATGCTGAGCCGCACTTTACGCGGAAGTCGATACCATGGATTTTGAACGAGGGGTGTCCAAACGGCGCTGACGGGATGTGTAATGACACGGTTCGGGATGAAACGGAAGGCGATAATGAAGATGAAGGCCCATGCGAAGAAGGTCTGTACAATCCTGCAAAGCGCGCACTCAGTCAATTACAGCCGGGGACTTCGAGAAACGAACGGGCATAAGAGACACTTACCAGCGATGCCTCGTCGCAGGAAGAATGGTAGCGGATATCCACCATCCAAGGATGACTGCAGCTGTTAACCCGAGTATGAAAGGCCTGAGCTTCATGTAGAGTTCATGTTGTCGTTGGCGGTCATGTTCGAGCTCTTCTTCGTCCTTGGCGACCTCTCTTTGGAGTATTTGCTGCTCCTTGTCGATAGCAGTTGGGTCTTCGCCCTTGTGGAGACTATCCGAGCCGGCATCTGAACGCGATACGGTACGGTGCGTCACGTCCGAGATAAGCTCTCCCTGCGGGATAGAAGGATGCGGTGCAGGATACATGATGCACTCTGAATGGGTGTGCAAGTAAGGCGGCTAGAACCAACACCAGCAAAGAGATTTGAGTGCCCGCGGAGGGCTTAAGGAGCTTGCGCTCTGAGAGAGAATGCGTCAGACTCCATCCTAACTGCGATGAAATCGGGTAGGGTTATAAAAAGACTGGGAGAAAATGAAAAAATGAGCGTTATCTGGCGCACATGAGGAGTATGCGGAGACCCTGCAGACCACGCGCCTGGTCTGATCCTTTTGATCGGCAGCATCGGTCGTTCAACTGGCCGATCGACCGCTTGGACCCTGCCAATACCATCCTCGTCCATTGATAACAGACTAAATGCGCATCGGCTATCTACTCCCGTATCTTTCCCCCTTCATCCTCCGGTGCAAAACTTGAATACACACTCGCATGTTTGTCACCATACCCAAGCTTAAAGCCTTTTCTTCTGCAGCCATACTCCGCAGCACATACACGGTATGTCCTGCGCTCAAGGGAAGTTCTGCCTCAATCAAGAAGCTACCAATCATGTTAACCTTCTTGTCTTGCTCGATAAATGCTTCCGTAAGGCACATCCGTGCCCCCCGTCCTATCCCACCGCGTTCTTAATCCAGAGCAGCGCAAAGTCTAAATACAGATTGCTTGTTAATACTAGTACATGTACATGAGCTAACATCATCTAAACATTTGTGTTCCGTGTGTCTTTATCTACGTTTTAATGTGTGAATAATAAGCAAAGCAACGCTGAGAAATGAACGGAATGCAAAAGGATTGCACTAGTCTAGATTACAACGCAAACCAAGAATTAAAGAACGTGGAAAGCAATGCCACGAACGACGTGCTTGAAAGCAAGAAAGTCGTACGACCCATGTAGTAAAGAAAATGGAAGACGAGCAGGCAGCGATGAAGCTTAGACATCACTGTCACTCGTGTTACTGTCGCTCTCATCCTGACCCCACACAGCGAATGCTCGCCCGACGGAACTAGGCTCGCGTGACCGGCTTCGGTGCACTCGGTGCGGTTGGTCATCATCCCTGGCACGAAGTTCCCAATTTGACATTGTCGGCGTTTTCGCACTCTCGGCCTCCAGATCGCGGTCTCGCGGTATGCGTGACCGTCCACTGCTCAACAACTGTGGTGAGTGAATATGGTCTCGATCGCCTTTCTCTCCCGACGTCCCCGAGGAGGCTGATTCAGTGATTTCATCACCGAACGAGACATGTCGAGGTGAGACGCGCGGGGGGTGTGGGTGTGCGCCTGCGAAACGGTCTGGAGTTTGGATCCCAGAGCGGATGGTATCACTCCGTTCGCGCAACCACGTCGAACCAATAGTGTCAGAGCCCTCTTCATGTCCCGTCAATGCAAGTGCCGCAGCGCGTGCCTGCGCCGCCTCTTCCTTCGCCCGTTCCTCCTCCCGAGCCTTTGCCATTGCGACAAGATCAGTACTCGACTCTGACTTGCTCGCCTCCGGTGCACTAGAGTCGTCAATATCGAACTTCTCTTCCTCTTCCTCGCCATCGTCAGAAACTTCATCTTCCTCATCATCCTCAGCGTTTCGATCTTCCTCAGGGACATCCGAGATAACCGGTTTCGCAACTGCCGCGGTGATCTGTTCGTTATAGCGCTTATGCTTCTGTGATTTCGGCTTGGCAGGTCCCTCCTCAACCACCACAAACGATTTCTGTCGCTCACGCTCGTTCCATTTGAGCGTTCGCTGAATCGCTTGGAACCAATCGGTCGACTGCTTATCTGCACAAACCGTTGGGAATGGGTATTTCGATGCTGTCACCTTGATATGGTCACCCTCTGTATCAATCAAAACGTGGAAGTAAACACGATAAGGATTTTGCCATCAGCGAGATGCAGGACTGCTAAGACGTACGTTTGAGTTCCACGCGGCCCCGCCCGTCAAATGACGCCCATGCAGTGCTCCGCGAGTTAAATGGGACGCATATACGCAGTTCCATGCTGTCAGGCAGGAGCATTGGGCGGAATGATAATGTGTGCGGACAGATGGGCGTGATCAAGAGCGCAGGGATCTCAGGGTGAACAAGTGATCCGCCTGCTGAGAGCTGTATGGTGGATAGGTAAATGACGTGCCAAGACTTGAATGATGGAACCACATACCGAATAAGCTGTGGACCCGGTAGGTGTGGACACAGTTAATCCATCCGCTTGAACAGTTGTCATATGATGCTCATCACCTGCATGGAAGTTAGCGAAAGTGAACAAAGAGTTCAAAGAGAAATATTTACCGAAGAGCTCAAGTAAAGACATGTACGGACTGGGACCACGGTCAACGACAAGGTCGTTGAGCACCTCAAAGCTCTCTACAGGACGAGTCGTGAAGCACATAATCTCTTTATCCTTCCCACACTTCTTTCCCTCCTTCGAGGATGCAGCTTCGCTCCAACCGCCTTCCAGTGCCTCCCAGCCGCCCTTCTCCAGGTTGCGCATCATGATTTCACCAGTATCAGCTTTCTTCACTGCTCGCCTACCCTTGCCAGGTTCAGGTGCCACAGCACGGTAGACTGTGCAAGTGAAACGCATACGTAGATTGACTCGGATGCCATTGTCGATCGCACTGTCCATGACTGCTCGGTGGTCCGCGAAGTCGAAGTTCGTAAGGAAACCGAGAGAGCCCAGTGCAAAGGGCAAGACGGGTGGCACGATGCGCTGAAAGAGCCATGAAGTAAAAAGGACAGTCCCGTCACCGCCAAGCTGGTTTGTCGCGAACAATCAATGCCAAGTCGAAAACAAAAAGAAAGAACAGAAAACATACAGTGACGACGAAATCAAAGAGATGCGGGCTCCGGCTGCATATGTCGCTCGTCCAATAGCGTAGCTGGCCTCCTTGGTTCATCGAAGCCTCCGAGCCAGACCCATTTCCGTTTCCGTTTCCATCGCCATTAGCCATTGCAGCAAGAGCATGGCTGCTTGATGATCGTCGGCGGGGAAAGGGTACAAATAATTCGGGGTGTTCGCGTTCGATACCTGCCGCATCGAAGCGCTTTGAGTAACGTAGCTGGTTGTCCACATATACAACGAGACCACGACCATCATTCCGTGGCTTTTGCATAAGATACAGCGCAATCTCGCGGGTAAGTTTAATCAGTCGGTTGTCTCGCGCCTTCGTAATGATGAGTACGTTCTGAATGTTGGAGCGGATCCTTGCTCGACCTGTGAAATAATGCATGTCAGTCATCGTGTAGTATGAAGTGGAGGAGAGACAAGGTAGTAAAATAAGTCCGAGAGTAGCCGTTGCACCGCTGGTGTTAATTAGGATTGGGGTTGGGGCATTCAATTGCGCGGAGGTTGTCGAAACACAGAGCATATAGGCAGTAAACACCAACTTACCCAGCTGCTTGCTCATCTCACGGACGCCTACGGCGGTCTCCGCGAGCTGCCGTGTAAGACTCGCACCTTCTTCCTCATCGTCAAAGTCACTATCAGGCGAGCTTCCAGGGGAGTGTGGTGGTTGCGGCAACGGCATTGCAGGATGCATGGCCTGGACGAAGGGGCGATGCAGGTGCGGATGCTTGTTCTGATTCATCTCCAAGTTGGGTTGACTGTGGTTAGGGTACAGAGCAGGCTTCTCCGCGTGGGGCGCGAGCGACGAGGGGACACCCATCATGTTAGTGTGTTTTCCTTTGAGCCAGTCGCCCAATGATGCGCCCTTGTCAAGGAACGAGTGCACGAAACAGGGCGACTTGGCGGCGAGCGACAGTTGCTTTTGAGGATGGGAATGAGGGTAATGTTGTGCGACTCCGGCCACTGGGGACTGACGCTGGGTGATTGTAGATGAGCCCGTGGTCGAGCTGCTGCTCGTGAGACTTGTGGTGCTGGTTGCAGTGTTTAAATTTAAATTTGTCTGCATCTGGGAGTACTGTTCAGGAGCTGACGTCGTCGTCCTTGCCGGGGAAACTGTTTGCTGAGAAAGCGAGGATTGTTTTGACGCATGAGAGTCCGATTCGACGAAGCGAGTCGGACTAGTAACGGGCTGCGTGTCATCTGCGTTAGTATAGAGTTTGCCTCCATCAGCGTCGCTGCGTCGAGCGTCTGGCGAGCCCGACTCTAACTGTACATCGGACATCCAGTGTTGCTTGTCGTGCTGTGCGAGAAGGAGGCTGCTAGGTCGACTACCGCGTCGGGATAGAGATGGCTTGGCCTCAGACACAGGCGCGTCTCCATTCGAGGTCACGCCGACAAGCCGAGACTCAGCGTGAGCGGATGATGTTGGATTGAATGGATTCATTGGCGTCGACGGCGGTGTCGAATACACGTCGTTGTCATTGTCGTCTGCGAGGAGATGGGAAGAGGAGGACATGGAGCGAATGACACCCAGCATGCCGCCGCACGGGTCTCTATACTTGGCGAACCAACACGCTAACGTCGAAGGTCGTTGGGTTTGGTAAGGGGATACGTTCCGGCAGTAACAGCAGCAGTTCTCTTAGTCTTGACCATGCATAAACCAACATCTGCTTTTTATCTACCCTATGTTCAATCACCTGGACGACGGCAGCCGACGCATGTCTAATGATTTTCATAGTTTTTCTAATAATCCGCACATCGTGCGCTGGCCGCCAATCGCCGTCTCCCCGGCGAAGGTTTCTGACCTCCATCTCCATCTTCCCGTTCGTGCCTCGGAAACAACTCGCCGGCATGTCCTTTCTTAGCGGCGGGCGGCACGCTGTTGTCAAGGCTACTCAGCAATCTCGAACGTAAGTGCCTGTTGGGATCTATCACGGCGAATCACAGCTTGGAGGCTTTGCGGGCAATGGGAACAACTTCGTCTAATAGGAATCTGATCGCCCTCAGCCTACGCGAGCCGTGGTGGAATCCTCCAGCCACAACTGCAGTTTTTAGCACAAAGGCACATCCGTGTGCACATCACATATCTGTTTATCAAGACGGGGGCGTAAGCGGGTACACGGCAACGACGAACGTGCCCCTTTGTCATTCTCTGAAGGGAAGCTACACTTTCGCAGTTTCAGAACTGCCATCTCATTTGTGCCAAAGACGGTGCCATCAAAGTTAGACGTCCAATCTGGATCCGTGATGTTCCCACGAGCCAAGGAAACAAACGGGAAGACAAAGCAACTTCAGACATCAAGGCTAATGATCTCGTCGACCGTCTCTATGCAATTACTGGATAAGGTGTAACAGCAGAAACATCCACCAGGAACAGTCCTTTGACTGGTCTCGCTTCCCGACCCAATCTCATGACCTTATAGTGTCTAAGATCAATTACGTGTATATGTTGCGGACTTTCTGTTGCTCAGAGACCGTAAGCAGCGACTGAAGATGGTTGTACGGGAGTACGAAACGCGCTGGATATAGAAGCTTTCGGTGGTGAGTTCTTCTGATAGTAAAGGTGTACTCCTGATAACTAAGCCGATACTGGACGGGAACAGCAGGATCATTCCGTCCGCCCTCTGCCTAACGTTGATAATACTTTCAGAAGACAGGGATGAGTGCTAGTGTTTTCGTACTGCGCAACCAGATGTCCGGCGAGATACGGGACTCATGGAACTGTAGTGGCCTGTTCAGTTGTCCTAGTGCACGCGCAATCATTGGTCTAGAAACCTTCCCAACCCGAGCGGATGCCAAGCAAGAATTCCTGTGATGCCGTAGTCGGATTTGTTTCTCCCGTTTACGCCGTACAGACCGTTACCAGTCTGAATACCTCATACTACAGACAAACTCCGCAAGTCACCTGCACCGACACACCCTCGTGTCAACTGAAATCGCGTTCTGGCTGGGGCTCACACGGGAACTGTATCAGGAGTGCGTTCCGTCTGTCAGAGTAAAAACAATGCCATGGATGTAAGTTTGTCCCGCTGTCAGCAAAGCCTGACTCTCACGCTATCTTTTCACCAATTAGCGCGGGTGAAGGAAGATCCCGGTTGCAAGTCGCTTCGAAGTCCTTGGCACCGAGATATACTGTCCAGCGATTTCTTCTAACAGATTGCAATTTACTGAGAGTGTATTTGAGGACGACAAATAAATTTCTCAAAGTATCCTATACATAGGTTACCTGGCAGGAATCGAGAACACTGCTCGCTTTGCAGATAACATCGACTACATGTGTTGTTGTAGCTTCGACTCTCAAGAACCCTTCCGATTCGCTGCTATTGACATCTCAGTAACCTTGATGACTTGGACAGAAACCAGGTGAAGCACTCCGAGACGGATCATCAAGTCAGGAAACGTGGGGAGTGAGTCGCGATTGAACACATCAGGAAGCCGTTGGCGAGGCAAAGTTCTCTGAATATTATCCGGTGCTGGAAAGGTTTTGCTTGGCAAAGTAGACGTGTGTATTTTGCACGTCACAAATCGCAGTTCCCGTTATTAATGGAAATTTTTTACAGCGTTGCGAAGCAGAATTTTCAGAAATAGCTCAGTTATTTAAGGTCATTGCATCACTGTATAAATGTGCTCCTTGGTCATGATCAACAGCGTTGAGGGTCCTGCCTTGGAAGAAGCAAAACTTGAAGTCAAAACAAAATGTCAAAATCGTTGAAACATATCGATTAGGTAAGGTCCGAGTGACTCAGCATAAATCAATCGGGAAAGGATGACTATATTTAGGTCTTCTGTCCTTTGCTCAGTCCAGTTCCATATTAGCATGGGCAAAGTATTATGTTGTCTCTCTTTTCGTCCTACCCACTCGCTGTGCCTCGCAGACGGTTCTCCTTAGCCTCCACAATTTTGCAGAGCTCGCGACTCCAGCGCTGATGAACTAGACTGTTTTATACTCGACGCCTCTACTTTCCTTGTCATTAACGTTCCTTACTTCCGTCACATTCGTACGCGATGAAGCTGGTTAGGGACCTCATATCTCCTGTCTGGCTACTTGCCCTAGTGCTTGCGATCCTTTCTACTCTTGTTTCTGCAGCGCCTCCTGAGAAGCGTGACTCCAACCAGAAATATGTTTTTGCACACCATATGGTTGGAAACACGGCCCCTTACACGGTTGAAGATTGGAAGCAGGATATTCAATTGGCAAATGCAAGTGGGATCGATGCATTCGCTTTGAATATTGGTTCCGACTCGTGGCAGTCAGATCAAGTCAAGAACGCCTATACAGCAGCACAGCAGCTAGGCTCGAACTTCAAGATGTTCCTTTCTCTTGATATGTCGTATGTGATTTCCAATATTTCCATCTTAATATGGCATTAGCTTAGGATACTACATCTCCAGCATCCTTCCCTGTGTTTCTCCGGAGAATGCTACAGCTTTACGCAAGACCGCAACGGCATACGCAGATCATCCAGCGCAATTCAAATACAATAACAAGGCTTTTGTGTCTACGTTCTCTGGCGAACAGTGCACATTTGGCCAAGGAAATGCTGCACAAGGGTGGTCTTCTCAGTTTAAATCGCAGCTAAGCAACATATTCTTCGTTCCAAACCTCAATATCGATCCTACGACTCTTGGGAGTTACTCAAATGCTATTGATGGCGAGTTCAATGTATGTTATCCTACGCACTGATTCTGGTAGACGACTTGACCATAACACCTATTTCAGTGGAACTCTGCGTGGCCCATAGCCGCTAATAACGTCACATTCAAAGCTGCAGTGCAGAAGGCGGGAGCGGCGCAGGACAACGTGGTTAACACACAGTACTCACAATTAATAACTCAAATTAGTGATGTTAACCACGGCTACTCGAGCTCCCTGGACACGGATCAGCAGTACATCGGTGCACTGAAGGATAAGCTATATTTGGCTGGGGGTACGCTCATAGCAAACGATTATCTACCTTGAAATGAGACAAACTAACAATTTCCATGACTCAGCATCTCCGTGGTTCTTCACGCACTATTCTCCGTCAAGTTACAACAAGAACGTAAGCCATGTTCCATAAATACGACTTCTGCACGTTCATTGACTTTTATTGTCCAGTGGGTGTATCTATCCGACTTACTCTATCCAACTCGTTGGCAAGCTATTATCTCTGCGCGGAACAAGTTCCCTATGGTTGAGATAATCACTTGGAACGACTACGGGGAGTCGTCGTACATCGGGCCAATTAAAGGCGCGCAACCAAATAGTCAAGCATGGGTCAATGGATTTGACCATAGCGCTTTCCTTGATATGACAAAGTACTTTATCACTGCATACAAGACTGGGAAGTACCCGACCGTTCAAGAAGATAAGATCTACTTATGGGCGAGACCACATAAGAAAGACGCTACTTCCTCAGACCCTGTAGGCAAACCGCGAGACTTTGACATCGTACGTTTGGCTACCTGGCATGTGTTTCCCTGCGTGATATTGATTCATGATTTATCTATAGATGGAAGATGCGCTCTTTGCAGTTGTTCTTGCTAAAGAACAATCAAGCGTCACGCTCTCGACAAAGTCAATCACCAAGACTGTTCAAGTCAAAGCCGGTCTTTCCGAATTATCACTTCCCTTGAAACCTGGTGATACCATGAGTGCATCCTTGAGTAGAAACAATCAAGTCGTCGCGCAAGTTAAGCCGAGTAATTTCACATTCCAAGATAACGCGAATATCTATAACTTTAACGCGTTTACTGCTATGTCGGGTGGCACTGGTAATAACACTAACGCCAATACTACACAGCAATCGCAATAATCTCGAGGATATTCCGATACCTTTTCTTCCTGTTCACTGAACATTCGCTGTTGACTTTGGTATAATAGCCAATCCTGTACTTCATATTATAATCGTTAGTTCGCTTTTAAATTTTATATATTAAAGTAAAATGTAAATATTTGTTTGTCCCGTTACCATGATATACAAGAAAGTTGACACAATGAACAAGTCAGCCGTGCTCTATGGGTAAGTTATTATGGAAAGGTAAAGTGCGCATTGTGGTTTCAGCAACTACCGCATAGATTGTTTGAGAATAAAGTATTCTGCATCATTCTAAACCTCTATGTAAGTCACGACGCACTATCCAGGGTAGACATGTAAATGTTGAGTATTATTCAAGGTCGTGCATGTAAGTAAACTGTCATCCGGTCTTTATTAGGCTCTAGAATACCTTGGTGTCGAATATTTGGTAGCTAAAGCATAATTAATCACAACTATTTTTATATGCTATAACTACGTGAACAGAAGCACCAGCAAACCTAGGTAACGCAATACATTGCACCAGAACAGAGTCATCGAGAGTTATAAAGACCATATGATACGATCAAGGTACAAAAGGTATACGAAATCGTACCATGACGTTGTGGACTTCAAAATGAACCGAATATACCACGTAATTCAAGACTAATTATATGCGAAGAAGCCCGCAGGACTTCGGCAGTTAGACTGGTTTCTGAGGAGCAACTCTCGTCATTTCTGGGAGGATGCCCTGTGTACCTGTCGCGAAAGTCTTCATGGAATATAAGTTCTATACATGCGAGAAGCAATGTTACCAATGCACCGACACTTGAAATAGCGAATAACTAATGCCAAGACATTGTTGAATTTTTCAGCCAAAGCGAATTGCGTGGTTTTTGCAGTCGTTGCCTCCGGCAAGATTATCTATAGGGGCAAAGAAATTCATTTCTTTGCAAATAATTTGGTGTCGGAAGTGAAATGCATCGAAGTCAAGCAAGGTTCAGAAGAATCGCTTCGCCGGAACGCGGGACGTTCATCGTCATGAAAATCAGTTAAAAAAATCAGTGTCGCTGCCACATTGGAATCGCCATACGACCGGTCGACCATGTAAGAAGTGGATCGACATAAAACTTTCAAGTAGAGTCGAGTGGCGAAGGGCAATCGACCATATGCTTCGCGAAGAAGATAATGAAGGAAGCGGGAAGTGCATCAACGGAAATGAAAATTTAAAGCTGATCCGGGAAAATGTCGTAATTAACTTGACCTGGTTCACTCACTGGGCGAATAAAGTACTGAAATGCTCGCCTTTAAATATATGACCCACTTTGATATTTTTAAAGTGCGGGGCATGCCGTCAAGCACAGATTCGATGGGGAATCCAATCTGCCAGGCCGTGCCCGGATCTGTGGCTGATCACTGATGAAACTTGCTGAAACACCGTCCGCTTGTAATCGTCATGATTGATCGGAGTAGATTCCTCCTTTAAAATAGCAGAGTGCTTTGCGCTCGTGTAAGATGTCAACTTTGCCTTTTTAATCGTGCTCGTCCTGTTCCAGAAGGTTTATGGCTGAACGCATAGCATAACGGTGATCACAAAACCGGAGTGTGACCGCCGGACGGCGTGTTCTTCTAATGCTAATGCAACGTGCCACTCCCGCCGGATATGTGGTGATCATTGAGTCTCGAATGTTTCAACCCGGCTTCTCCGGTGATAAGCTTTGCACGCTAAAATTCCTTGACAGTCGTTGAGAAAGAAGACGAAACCTTGACATCTTTGATGAGAGACACTCCCTGAGCCTTGGGAACGGCGCGTCATACCGACCAGTTCAACTTTATCTGCGTCCGCTGTGCACAAAGCTTCCTTCTGGTAACCTTGCCACGGGTGAGACTCAAAGCTTAAATTAACTCACATGGCGACTAGAGCTCCTGTTTCTCCATAGCAAGTTTCGGAGGAGTCGAGGTACATCAACCCCGGAGCCACCAAAGCTTCTCCCGGTCCCTTCTCGCTAGAAATTTGGGTAGTCCGGTTTGGCTTTCAAGTCCTTTTTTCGGCTTTCTATAACAAAAATTGAGGATAATGATTAAATTTGCATGCGTTTACCACACAGGGATGCTCGGGACGCCAGAGAGGAAGTACTCTAAGAGCGCCATCAATCTTCCAGGGCGACACATGAAACCAGCCGGAAGTGCTTCGTCTCCGCCTGGCAAACGCGCTTGAACACAAGGGCAAATGCCGCTGCCGGAGGTGATCATTAAGGCGACCAGGGCGGTGTTTGGTCAGACGCCACGGATTGGAGGCAGTACCTCACAAAAATTTCTTTTTTTGTACTTTTAAATTTCGCAGCGTCAGAAACAGGAGAGAAAGGCCCGTGGTGGTTGCTCTTGTTGGACGTGTGGTTCTAATAAAATCAGGTTAGGAAGGGGCCTTGGAAAAGTCGAGATGCGCTGTCCTTGTCTCAGGACGTTATAACGTGATAATACCGTAAAAGGCAATATTGAGTACGTCACAGCCATAGCTGCGTGGTTCTTTTTCGTGTGCTAAAGCGCGCGACCCCCGACTAGCTCATCATCGGTTCCCTCCTTTCTCCACTCACCAACTCGCGCGTCCCGTCGTCGTCGCCCTCCCGACGCGCTCGCCGCCCCTCTCTTCCCCACCATGGGTCGCAAACCGTCAAAGCAGTCTCCTGCCCCGAGCACCAGGATCTCTCGCGTCCCATGGGCATATACGAAATGCATGAACGCGACCGACCTCTCTCGCGACGACGACTATCTCAGCCATCTTTTCATAGAGAAAGTCAGCAGCGTTGGCGGTATCACCCCTCTCCTCGTACATAGAATGAATCCGGAGCGTAGACTGCCGAAAACGGACTCGCAGGCCGTCTTAAATATTATCCAGCGCGTAAGCCTGGTCCCGCCTGATCCTGCGCGGCCGCACTTATAAAGACGCGACATTCTCCCTTGCAGATAACTCATGCACGCCAGAATGAGCGACAGGTGATAAAACTGGGCATCAGCGAATTATTTGAGTGAGTTTCCGTGGCGTTTTTTTATGTCGCGTCTTGTCTCACCCAATCGATCTATCGTTTCAAGGATTCATTCCGTGCTATACTTCATCCAAGACTACAAGCAAAAGCAGATAAACGCGTTTGCCACGTGAGTTTCACTTTCCATGCAAGTCGTGAAAACCCCTTTATTTATTGCCCACGCCAGTCACGCGTCGCGTTATTTAGAACTGTACCTGCCGAATGGCTCGATAGAGATTGCTCAGACAACCCGCTACTCGCGCATTACCGGCAAGAATGAGCTTTGCATCCTCGCGACGCGTCCAATGCCAGCCGGGTTTTTAATATCCGAGCTTAAGGGGTCATTAGCGGAGCTCACGGATGATGAAGACAAAGAGCTGAAAAACCCCAGCGGAGGCATTGACGGTGGACGGCGTGATTTCAGTGTCATCCATTCGAAGCAGCTGAAGAAGAATCATTTGTTCCTGGGACCTGCTCGGTTTGTGAACGTGAGTGTCCGCCACAACAATTCATGCGGGATTAGTGGCGTTGACTCCTTACGCAGCATGACTGTGACAATAACTGCGAACTGTTCAGAGATGGTCGATACATAACTTTCCGCACAATCAAACCTATTGCTCTGGGACAGGAACTGACAGCACACTATGGAGAAGGGTATTGTCAGTGACGGAGTTTCTTTGCGCATTGATTTGCTTCACTAATGGCTTGTATTACAGTTGGGAAAAACAATCGTCATTGCCTCTGTGAGACATGTGAGCGGCGTGGAAAAGGTGGATACGCCCCTCAAGTCGATGACAATGCGGAATCCTCGACATTTGACAACGGCGGGTCGGATTCAGAGAATGACAGCGACTCAGACACGTCTTCTGCTGTGACAGCTGATTCAGGGAAAAAGGTAGAGGTGAATTTAAATGAACGTCGGACACGAAGAGGAGTTTATCGTGTCATTCAAGAAAGTGAAGGAAGTGACGAGGACGAAGAAGTGGAATCCGTCGACGATCTTCTTTATCCCCGCGAAAGTCTACCAGATGCCCCAGCGTCATCGCGACCCACGTCTCCCGAACTCGCGTCGTCTCGGGATGCTTCCCCAAACCCGTCTATGCTGTTGTCACGGAAGAGACGAGGACGACCTTCCAAAGACGACCCTGAGTCCGCCAGTGCATCGGTAACAGAGAAGACATCTTTCAAGTCAGTCATCACGACACGTGGACAGAAGGCCAGGGAGGCTTCGATGTCAAGCAGTCCTTCACAGGGTCGTTCCGCATCCGCCGTATCCGAGAATACCGGGACTTCAGGTTGTGCTTTCAACCTTCGTTCACGTCGATCTGAGTCAGCGGTGGCATCCTTGTCGATGACACAGGTGACAAAGCCCCGCGGCAGACCGCGGAAGTATCCCTTACCAGAGGGCTCAACGTCTTTCCAGGTCAAAGAGGAGACTCCGGTAGATACGAGTCTTTCAACTCGTGGCCGATCCTCGACTGCGTTGAAGGCAACAGCAATGGAAGCTGTAACCCCTGACAAAGAGGTGTTGAAGCAGAAGAAAGCTCCCTCTGTACCTTCTTGCATGACCTGCCTGAATCCCTTACCGGCTGAGGACATAGAAGATGTGTCCCCTGTGAAGGGAAAGGGTAAAGGCAAAAGCAAGGCAAAAGCTAAGGAAATAGAGAAGGATTGTCAAAGGTGTGTCATTAAATGTGCGGCTTCCAAATGCTGTAGTACTCATCAAGCCTCTGCATTTCCGCATAGATGCGCGCGTCATCTTGCAATTTGGGGCGCTCGGTGGCCTCATCGTATTCCGACATCAGCGTCCTACGTTGCACTGACCCGCGAGAATACTCCTTCTGATTGTGCAGACAGTGCTTCTCGTACATCTGTATCTGCTGTAGACATGAGACTTGCAGCAGCACGTTTCGCTCAACTCAGGCTCATTAAGGAACTGGAACAGGAGGTTCAAGTGCGGGCAGAGTCTATACCCTCGAAAGGATTGGTCGCCGGAATGAAACGAAAGAGGAAGGAAATGGCACCAGAGATTGACCCACGAACACGCGCAGTGAAACCATGTCCACCTGTCAAGACTGTTAATGTCCGAGGTGCGAAGGTCAAAGACGAGCATGCGGATGAAGTACCTCTACACGGTCCAATTAAGAAAAGAGCTATTGAACAGATCACCAAATCGACCATTAATGGTGCTCGTGCCTCTTCGGCGAGCCGTCAGCGCAACAATAGTCGACCTCCTACTACAGACGAAGCGGCAGCATGTTCTGAGGGTCATCGTATGGATGATGAATACGATGACCGTCGAGATAAGACATTTTGGCCAGCACTACCACCTCTTCCTCCCGTAGGCGAGGGCATAAAGCGAACAGGTTTATTGAACCTGCGCCCCAACCCAAACCTCGTATCACGTTGGCGCACCAGTCCTTTGCGCGCAGCACACTCGTCCGATAGTACTCCAACGCTCATTGATGATGATACAGATGAGACTGCCTCAGATGGACACCCACCCACCCCAGAAAATAACGGCGGCGCTACACCGGAAGTAGTCGACGAAGCAGAACGACAGGCGCGCCACCTATCTGTTGTGTGCGACCTTCCACCCCTTTCGGACGAGGATGAAGAAGTGGATGACGATGGTGATGTAGTCGAGAAGAAAAATTCGGTCTCGACACTCAAGGGCCTCGGTCTCATTTCACGACCGAATCCTTTGGTGTTGTCAAAGCGCATTTGGGCACCTCCAGCGCTCATTGCAGATCCTGACTGTGAAGAATTAACACACTCATCTTCTCCAGAGCAGATAAGACCGAAGAGGCGTCGTAAAATTCAAGAAATGGATGATCAACGTATGGTTGTTGACAGTGCCCCTTCGAGCCCCACTGACCGGACCTCTCTTTCCGACTTGTCCATCCGCGCCTTTGAATCGAGAGTGAAGAAGGGTATGTTTGATGACTTTGACGCATCTTCAGGAGAAGAGGATGTGATTCTTCCTGGGCCGTCCAATTCAAAACTTTATCTCTTGCATAATAAAGCATTCAGTACCCCCGATTCCACACGGACACCATTGCAAGCCTCGCCAGCTCCAGAGACTGAACGGACCGCCGTCGCGATACATCATACTCCGCCGAGCGTTACCCTCACTTCTTCTCCTTCGTTAGCGAAGATACTGAATCAACCCGTGCTCACCCTCGGTCCTCTACATTCCGACTTTCTACCACCTTCGCCGGTTCCGGTTCGCTCCCCGATGCTCGTTACTACCTCGTGGGATGCATGGGATGAATCAGACACTTCTGCTTGACTTTATCGAACGATCGACACGCAATTGTAATTTATTTACCAACCAATCACCATTTGTCCCTTTCCAGCCAATACACAGTGGTCTCTTACGCACAAAATGCTTGATCTCCAGTGTTATCCTCTTTGACAGTTCTTTCATATATATAGTTCATAACTTTATGGAATGTATATCTTCGCTTCGCATAGCCCTGGTATCACTGTTCAATGTTCTTCCCCCTTTTTCCCTGCTCTCGGCCCACCTTCTGGAATGATACAGACACTTGGCATGCAACTGTAGTTTAACTTCAATCTTGCGATGTAATACGAATGACACTTGTGCAATGCTCACTCGTTTGCTTCATTAATAAGAGTAAAGGTGTGATTATAGGAAGAAATGCGTAAAGAAGGATAATATTTTAGTGTGGGGACTATCAGGCACAGAGAGGAATAAACTGAGCAACTAAACGTTCTATGAACTCGACATATGCGTTGCATGAGCGATGGCAAAGGGCTGGGGGGGTTATGGGCAGACTGTCGCCTCGACTTACGAGGGAAAATGTCGTGGCCAAGGATTGACTATAGTACCTAAACGACAACGTGTATGTCAACACTGAAGAAGACAGTACATAAATCCCGAAATTGTAGGAAGGCCGAGAGCAAGCAGGAGAAGGCGGTTCCATTTCATCGATGCCGAGGGTATTGACGATGTCGTGATAATAAGGGAAAGGATAGAGAAAGGGGGAGTACACAATGTAATCTGTGGGCACTAGAAGCACTTTAACTTCACCCACCCTTGAATCACTTTACACGTTCAGTTGGCAATCGTATAGTGTCTGCACCAGCCGGCCCGCAGAAGCAGGATCTGAGCTCACCAATCGTTCGGTACAGCCCATGTCTGCAATGCGTATCTCACGTCAAGAATATAGCGAGCGTCTGGGTGAATACTCGCCCTTTTGATACAGGGTCAAAGTAGTAAATGGGCTCGTGGTCAGGGAAGTTGTTCGCGCCGTTCTGCAGCCGAGAGACCAAGGAGGCAAGAGAACATGAGAAGGTATAGATGCCGTGCACTTCTACTCGCTCCTTTGGGGCTGTCAGTTCTATCTGTTCATGGAGGGTGGAGACTTCCGGACACAACGAAGCTGCATGCAGGTCAATGACGCCCGCAAAAGAGCCTCCACAACACATGCGACGCAGTAGACTTTATCGATCAGCTAAAGTATCCAGCTCCATACTTAGCTCCGGCTTCGCTTGCGAATTGCGATGCACGAGGACAGGGAATCCACAACGTGACCCGTGGTCCGACAGTTATCATGATTGGTTGCTGGTCGGCCAGATGAGGTTAGAAGGGACTGGTTGGTTTGTGCGGCGGGGGAAATAGTCTATGATGCTGCTTCATGGCGGTTCTTGTGAAGCACCTGTCTTGTATTCGTATTCCGTAGATGAGAAGCGAGCTGGACAGTGGGGGGTAAGGAGACGACATTCATGATGAGCGAGCTAATGAAAGGCGCCGAATATGGAACGTTGCAGCGTGTTTGAGTCGTTTGGTTCGTGTGCTAAGCCACATTGATGTAACTCCGCTGAGTCCGCTGAGTCTGACCGACAACCTGCGTCTCACCACAACGACCGTATACTTACCTATATATTTACGGCATCCACCGCCATCCACGAAGCCGACGCCTAGGTGGCTCAAGATGCGCCGATTTACGGGACGCGGGAAGGGCTTTAGGCTTTACACTTTGCGTCCCATGAGCTGACAGCATGCCGTCATTGAAAGACTGGCAGTCAAGCGGCTCGTTATAACGTGAACGCCGCAATGAATAGCAGTACGCTTCTCAACAAGTCGTCGTCGAGTCATTATACTACGAGTGCCGTAAGTCTGCCGCTATTCCGAAATTGACGAGTTATTGCTAACTATGCAGATTTTTCAGCACGAAAAGTTTTCGGTCTGGCTCTAGTTCTCTCTAAGAGCTCAGAGCCTATGGTGTAGAACAGGGAGTGTGAAACGTACCGGACGTTGGAGAGAAGGAACGACCATTCGAGCTTCGAAGCCAAGAATTTTAGCGTCCGGAAAATTCATCGTAGACAAAATGCCCTGTCCCCCATGTCCTCCTAGGTCATTAAGTCTGCGAATCATCATTGATTCTCGCCCATCTGGCACAAGTTGATTTGTCGTTGGGGAAATGTACATGCGCACTGTAGACAGTACTGAGGATGTGGACGTTCAGGTGGGTCCTCCGCTTTCGCCAATTCTCGAAATAATTTATTTCATCGTTCTTGAAAAAGGCCATTTTGTATTGTCCATGTCATAAGAAGAGCACCATCTTCGAAATACACAAGTAAGAAATTTTCTATCTCAATGAAGGCCTCGTGGAAGTCTGACCTTGTGTTCCTTGTGATAGTTGCCCGGTATTGGGCTCTTCAGGAGTGGAATTTTCTGCAGTAGCCTTATTAACACGGCATTCGAGTCAAGTCAAAACCTGTCTTGGGTCTAAGCCATTCAGTGTTCTGCATAAGTATTAATAAATGTTCTTTCACTCTACAGCTCAACTGTATGCGACGTAGACAGCGGCACATCCCGTTGAATGGAAGCATGAACGCAGACAAGCACAGGAAAGCACCAATACGGACCGAGGGCCTTTTTTCCAAGTTGTCAGCGAGTCGAACACGCCCCACAATCAGGGATTCGCAGAGAAGTAACGGATGTACTGATATACTCTGGGTCTGTTTTCGGTTTGGCTCATCTTTGGCCCGCTGTTGCAAGTAGTATGTCTCCAAGTGCCTATACTATGAAATCCGCTGTCAGAATGTCCACAGGCAAGCTTTTACAGGTTTACGGAAGTCCACTCACAAAGAGAAATTGTGATTTTTTTGCGTATTCTACCGTTCAGTCGTTCTCCCTTGATATCTGGTATGCTTTCCACGCCTTTCCAGAGCGAATGACCACTGAAGGGAAGAGTTTATAGGCGAGACAAGCGTCTCCGAATGGCGCTGTCACTCGGCTTCTGACGCCAATAGCTCGCATTCGCCGCGGTATACGTCTTCTCTCTGGTCCGTTTTGAACGTACCCCGAAGTCAAAGTGCTCCCGTCCCGTCGTGCAACGTTGCACGTTATGCCACCTTCCGCTAACTGGAGTGTGAACGCGTGATCGCGCACAGTTCAGCTGTCGCTCTCTTCAGTGGACCCTTGTGTAGGGAATGGAACGCCATTTGTCTTCTTGTCGCACGATGAGAAGTGGTGGCGGTTGCAAGACATTGGAATGTGAAAACGGGAATGTTGGCGGACCGCCAAAATGACGGAGCCATCAGCTTCACGTAACGACTTCCTGAGCTATAGTAACGAATCAGGGTAATTTTCCTATCTCACAAGTATGCTTTTTCCTACTTAGATCTTTCGTACTTTCTAGCTATATTTCATGTCGTGCAGATACCACAAAGATTCGGAAAGCCTCTTTTAGCCTAGCACGGGCTGTCCTAATCAATGTTTTGCAGCTCGCGTGTCTCAGTGATCGGCAAGGAACTATTTGTTTGCATCCCGTTTTTCAACTGACTTCGTGTGTTTTTATGTAAAAGGGCTACTTTGCATCCTGCAAAGATATTCCATTGAATCGGGCGTTCGGTCTTTCAGAACAGACGAATCATGTGTCACTGCCCAATGGCTAACTATTACTTCTCTTTATTCAAGAGTTAGCATAGTAACTCATGACATATTTCATTTCACCGTATTGGCACGACGTATGCAATCCACCACAGGTGCATAAAATAAGTATAATTGAAATCCTTCAAGATCCTGCCGGTTGCAAGCAGTTATGCCATGAGTCTCGGTTGCAGTTCCGTATGTATGATTGGATCTCGGAAGACAATACAACTTTGTCCGAGACGCAGAGGCTATCAGACTCTCGTAATGGCTTCAATATCGTATAATGGGTCTGCTTTTTTCGAAGATATGAAATAAAATATCAGCTCCAATCGTGGTACTGGCTCTGCTGACTCTCGACAGCGCGCATGTACGCTAGCGAACTGAATGCATGTACCTTAAATAGAGCAACTTCACTGTTCCGCCCGCGGTAATCGTGAAGTTCCACAATGGGGCCTTCGCTGATCGATTGATAAATCGATACCAGTATGGTACTAGCTCAACGGAGATGAAGGATGATGAAAGTATTCGTCGTTACGCCCTTCCACCATTCCGCTCGACAGTTATGTCACTCTTGGACTGGCACTGCAACCACTATAGTCTGTATCCACTATGGTTCGTACAACGTTCAATCGATCATCGGAGTCTCTTTGGGCTGCTTTGTGCCAAGAGCATGATGGATGGTTCGCCGTGTAGCATTGCTATCCAATACCGGATTTTCATGTATGCGAGATAAAGGTTGTAGCAATGCTGCCTCACGGCGGTGGACTGCTTTCCCAACGACCTGGATGTGGAAGGAGCTTGGAAATTGTAACGTTAAAATGTTGTCTTCTATCGTTATTCATTACGTGTGAGGCCTGGTATATACGGAGAAAAGCTCACTCCGGGATTACGGCCATCCGTTCCAAAGAACTGCAACTTCAACGTCATAGGATCGGCGAACCAAAGCGTAATGGCCCTACAAGCCAAAACACGCTGCCTTTAGTAGTTGGAGCTGGACCTCAAAATAATAGCACCGTACCTTACACTACGATCTGAGTTGAATTGAAGGCTTCGAGCAGTGAAAGGAGGAGAACCACGTAATTAAGGGGATTTTCTCCGGTTTGACCTTTGTCACCTATTTCCGCGCTGGCGGGCCCGACAATCGGCATTCCAATACCAATATATAAGTAAAAAAAGCCAGGTCCGCAGTCCCACCCGTGCCTTTCCGAACAAAATGCGTCTTTCTCGGAAAGCAATATTCGAAAATAGTACTTAAAGGAAAGATAAGCCCAAACTAAACAATCAACATTACAACACCTGTTGCCTCGGAAGTCCATAGATTAAATTCAGCGCAAGGGTGTTTGAACGGGCGTAAACGGTACAGACAAATACCTGATCAGTTCTTGAGTTGAACAGAGCGGGTGTCGGCCTTTTACTCCTCGTGATACTTGCTCCACTACTGAGCAAAGAACCATAAAGACATGCATGGCATTAGTTAGATTCGGGTTCAAGTGCATCATCGGAAATCAATACCTTTTATGGATTCATACAGAAAGTGTGGAGCCTCGTATGCTACGTTCATGTGAAATGGGCTCTGCGCCTCATAGTGACTTCGAGAACAATCGGCACTTATGGCGCCCGCTCAGGCCCTCTCTACAGACTCGTTGAAATGCTGTCTGCGCGCTGAACTAGTACTTTAACCATGATTCATTCCAACACGGATTTTCCCGATAGACATCAGGCGGGGTACTGAAAACTTGCTTGTTAATGAAAATCGTTGCAAGGCACCCGAGGACTTCGCCCGGTGGTCCCATCATGATTGTCTGGCGCCGTGCCTACACGACATGCCTGCGTGTATCGGAATCAATGCTTAGACGAAGATCCCTGCTACTTTATAGCGATGTCCACGTTAGGAGACCTAATAAAACCGCTTCCCCTCATTTAATGAGGGGAGAGTTTCTTTACATGAGCTCGACATAAGGTCGGGTGATCATCCAGCTTCTTCACTTCACTTCGTCCACTACTAAATTGCTAGATAATTGGTCGTCAGCAGATGCAATCATGGTCTCGGATTTATTGTGGAAGAACAGATTCTCGCCTAGTCTATCTTCAGCGTCTGAGTCGAATCGAAGCCGAAGGACGTCGAAAGGGTGTTGCGCATGTCTGTGAAATTTGTAGCACTAAACTTTGCATCCGCACTCCAAACAGCCAGCTTCCGCACAACTTTCCGAACCAAGGAGATCCAGATCTAGGTGAGAGCAAGCCTTGTATCAAAGGGGTGCTGATTATATTTATCGTCTTGGCCTCGGCATCGAAAAAGGTATGAAGGGTTGGAACAATACCAAGTCTTGCATCTAGACCACGAAATGTCCAGGCCCAAATTCCATACGTGCCCCATTGTTGACGTTTTTCGATGACTGGCGGGGTTTATTCTATGAAGGATTTTATATGAGAGAAGTGAACAGTGTCAAGGCAGTGCAGAGTGAACGTAGTACAGTAGAGATGGGAGAGTTTGTCCAGTAAGATCGAGATTCGCATGGCGGAGTGGGTAACGTGCTTCCCGTTGGTTTCTATAAGTGTCTAAATCCTGGAGGGAAACAAAAATCAACAACAGATGTTTGTAATAGATGATGTACAGAAGGTTAAGATCAGTGGGATACTTCACCGCCGAGATCCGACAAGAGTACGGTCCAAAGTGTTGGCGCTCTCAGATCTTCGAAGCCGTGCTTGTCAGGCAAGCACCATATCCATGCGGCATATTCTTCACCACATTCAAAGATGCAGAGACGGACTGCTGGTATGGGACAGCACGATAGAATGTTGAGGGTGGTCGTGTGTAGGAGGCATGCTTCTTGAAATGAAACCTTTCTGTTGACCCAGCAAGAGGGTGCACCTTCCAATCGAGGAGCGATGGACCGCAACGATAAACATATAGTCACCGGACGTATTCGATTAAAGATTGGGACAATCAGGCCTTCCTTAAAGATCATTCTGATTGAACCAATATGAGAATGTAAGCAGGGTTATGCAGGGTGGGCAAAAAGGTATAAGAAGACGCGGGTGCTCACCAAAATTTCCTAACCATCGATGCACACCCCCTTCATCCTACTGCCGCCTACTCCAAAGCACTCCAAGTTGACCGACGTGCGTTGACACTCACGACCACCTGCGAACGCGCCCGGCTAGCTGGGCTTTCGGAGGCGGGGTGTACAACTTCTTCACCGCCGAACTGTTGGCCTCTTCCACCTGTTCCTTCGAGCTTACGTGACGCCATATTATTACTGAGTGAGCGTTGCTTTGCATCCAGAAGTAGCGGTTTACCACCCAGAGTATATGGTTGACGGGCAGGAACCGAAGTCCTTAGATTGCAGCTTGCATCCTTGGGAGTGTCTTGTTCCTAATAATCTTGTAGGGTGTTTATCCTAGTGGTGTTCCTCTTCCCTGACCAGCCCTGTGTATTGGCACGGGCTGCTTGATACTTAGCTGGTCTGTCATCTTTCCTACGTCCCGCCTGTGGGCCAAAAGCGCATCGTGATTGGCACGTTGTCATCTTGACTGTGTCCGACGGTCGCGTCTTTACCATGGGAGTGGACGTACGGAAAGACGACACGATTAGCGTAGAACGTCCTAGCATATAGTGTTTAAGCTTGTATGTAATGGACAATCGTCCATCATTAGAATCGTGCTTGATGTGGTGAGAAAATCCGCTAAAACGGAAAGAGCTCTTACCTTTCGCGACCCTTCATCAAAGTACAGACCCAGGTCCGCCCTAACGTGTCAAGAGACGCAAGATAAAGATAGCCAAGAAGTGAAGTGAATTAATGAGGAGCTTTTGAGCCTCACAATCTGCAGCAATTCAAAGCTTCCATAACCATAATAATATGGCAAACTCTCCAAGAAATTGGTGCACACATCACTCCATCTGCCCCTGCACATTACTTCACGTCAGTGTCATCATTAGCATCAGTGTCTTAAAGCTCACTACTCTCTCCTCGTTATCTCAGGGAATCCTATGCTGCCTGTTTCTCATACTGGTTGAGGTGGGGTCGGATTGATACAGAAGGATGGAGGGCGACTGCTTCACCCACCACAAGCTGTCGAGTCCGAGTCCCTTTGCTAGACCTCCGTTTATTACTGCTGTACCTCAAACTGTCAGATTGCAGTATCTGTGTTGGGGTTTGACACCTCTTTGACAACACTTGTCAACAGAATCCTCTCAGTTGCACAGTTCTACGGGTATTCAATGATTTGGCCATCTCCTTTGCAAAGTGGAACTCTGTTGACAACTACCATGTAATTGCTAGCTCCCGCGTTAACAAGGGTGAAGTATTGCAGGTGCAAGCAGTATATTCCCAACACCTCGTCAATACCTTTGGGCCAGAGGTACGCATAAAATGCTTCCGCGAACATTAGATTTGTTGCGCTTGTTGTACTGTATTTTTCTCAGGGTTCAGTTTATGATCGCCATCCAGATTCCAAATAAGGCGAGTCCCAGTCCAAGAAGAGGATAATCTGAGACAAGCAGGGTGGATGCTCCTAACCGGCCAACGTCGTCGAAAGCAGAGCTGTAACGAGCGCAGGAAGTCGACTAATGATGGGGAAGTAGAAAGTCTTGAATAGATCACGCCAATGCCATTCTGGCCTCTCCCTTTCCGTAATCGAGAGGGGTAACGTAACGCTGTTGCGTCTCGTGTTCCAAGCTCTACGTCCGACGCTTTGGCGGACGGCAGGTCGGCAGTTTGCATGAAGATGCCGGCATAGGCAGCTACTCGATTTGAATGGACGAACACGCAGTCGCGGTTCACTTTCGACTTCGTGAAGATCATTGCCACGCCTCCCCCTCTCTCGAAGTCCTCGTTCACTGCCTTCAACCCTGATAAGCTCTTCCTGAAGGGGGTCCTGCGGTTTGGGGCAAGTATATCTGCATTCTTACCTTGGACTTCCAGCCAGGAATGCCAGGAATGCCAGCAAAGCATCAGTTCGACGCGATTAGGGACACAGGACGACATACAAAGTATGGTGATTGAAGTGGTCGAAATGATGGTGGTTAAGGTGGAACATCTGTATGGGGGCTTCTTCTACTAGTATCTCATCGTACAGGTAAGATGGACTCGGATGACGGGGAGAGTCTCGTGGGTGTATCAGAAAAACCTCCATACTTCCACTGTTACAGACACGTCAAAGCGAACGCGCCTGGACGATTACTCAAGCAACGACGCAGTATATGACGAGGGACTTTCAGTGACACAAGAAACGTCATGCTAGACATCATATTTACATCGTGACATATGTCATTTGTCGTGCTAATAGGATAATCCTACGACTAAAAGTACCACTACTATGATCATATAAACCTGCTTCAGTGGAACTTGCCTGGCACCACTGGGATCGAACCAGACAGGCCCCCATCGACCGCTATATTCTGTGCATTCACATAGCTCGATTCATCTGCGTATGTATTCAGTAACTTATCCGCTCCCTGGGGAAGAAGATTTACCTGAAGCCAGGAAGAGGGTAGCTTGAGCAACCTCTGAGAACTTTCGTTTAGCCTCGCCTCTCTCGCATCAATAAAAATTCCACAGCACCTTCTGCAATTCCGTACCGTCCAAGAGGATTTAGCTGACCGATCTTCGCAGCCGTGCCACGTCGCCTGGCCAACTCGAAAGTGAAGTCCGTCATGCCGGTCTCAATCAGTCCTGGACAGATGGAGTTGACACGGATATTCCGCTTTGCGAGCTGATAAGCGGCCGTTTGTGCCATATTGTTTACACTATTGGATTCGTCATCTGAATTGACCATGAAATAACAAAGTGTTTGCCTTATACTCACGCAGCCTTGCTGGCGGAATCTGGCCAAGTACAAATAAATTCGACTTCCATCGTTGAGTATACTCTACATATTTAACTTACAGTCGATTGGGCCGGCACCTGACCTTATTCCTGCGACTTCAAACCAACATGTTTCAGGGTCCATAATTTAGTTGATGTTACAAGACGACTCACCCGATGCCGTTAAAATGATACTCCCTCCACTTTCGGATTTTCCGCAGGATAGATTTGGCTTTGCCATTGCAATTGAAGCATATTTTATAGCAAGAAACACGCTCAGGGCATTCACTCTCATAGTTCGCATAAACGTCTCTTCTGTCAGACTATCCAGGTGGTCGACAGAGACTATTCCAGCCTGTTATGGTTATGATCAGTACTCGGTTATAAAAGTTCGTGAGAAGGTCTCTCAGAGCAAAGTGGCCGAACCCTTGGAATTATACCTACATTTGCGAAAAACACATCGAGCCTTCCTTCTTCTTTGATAGCTCGATCACAGAGGTTGCTTATTGCTTCTTCGTTAGCTGCGTCAGCTTGTACAGTAGTAACTTGCACATCGGGATAGTCTTTTTGTATTGTTCGTTGGAGCTCAGGCAAGTTTTTGCCAGAGTAATCGAGGAGATACAAATGCTTTGCGCCTGCGTCCCTTTTCATCAGTCTGACGTATTATCAGTACTCCAAGGTATCATCACACATGCCTTCATGGGCAAAGAGCAGCGCAGAAGCGCGACTAAAAATTGACGGGGTTATGAGCACTGCGGGGCTAAACAAGTACAATTCTCACCCAATTCCCTTAAGCGAGTCCACACCAGTAATGATGCAAACTTTACCTTGAAGCCGACCCGAACGTGGGGTAGTCTTTAAATGTGATTTTATACTTTCTAAACGAGAAAGTGTCCTTTGGTAAGCATCATTAGCGGCTTCGGAGGTCGACTTCGACATTGTCAGAGTTGGACGTCTCCACGAGAAGTCGTTGGTCGTCTCGTGGATTCGGAGCGGAGACACACATGAAATCTAGCGACAAGAGCGTCGGAAACTTTGACCAAATATAGAAAGTCATCTCTACAACTTTCCATATGACTTTACAGATGAAGCATCATCAACATGATAAAAAGTATGGATTTGTTCTTGAACGATGCTTCAATACGTTTGGTTATGTATGATATTTAAATCTAGGCTACGAATTTGAGTTCAGGGAATACATCCTTGAATGGAAATTTCTGTAACATTCGATTACCAAAATAAGAAATATAGTTTTTTTGACGCGTCGTCCTGCACAGGCGCGCATTCAAGTCACCCAGACCTTCCTTCTCCTCTCACTATGTCAAGCAGTATAGAGCTAGTTAATCCCAAAGCAGAGAGCGTGCGGCGAGCAGCTGCTCTTCAGGTACGTTAAAGTGGGTGTCTTCGAGAGAACTTCTTGAACTCAGTTGTTGTGAAATTGCTATTGTAGGTGAACACCAATGGTGCAATGGGCCTCGCCAGCGTGGTGAAGGGCAATCTCGGTAAGAAAGTCATGGCCACTAAGATTTATTCATGATGACTTACCAGCGGAATCGTCGGTCAGGCCCTCGTGGTACACTAAAGATGTTAGTAGATGGCGCAGGGCAGATTAAAGTGACGAAAGACGGCAAAGTCCTACTGTCTGAGATGCAGATCCAAAATCCTACGGCTGCTATGATTGCACGTACGGCTGTTGCACAGGATGAGCAGGCTGGTGATGGGACAACATCAGTTGTCCTTCTCGTTGGCGAACTTCTGAAACAAGCCGAAAGGTACACTTCTGAGGGTGTACATCCAACAGTCATCGCGGAGGGATACGATTTAGCAAAGAAAGAGGCCTTGAGCGTACGCATCTGAAAATTTTTGCTATGCATGATAAGCTCCATGTTGAACCGCGTTTAATTATATGCAGTTCTTGGATAAATTCAAGCAATCATCCAAGATGGACCGTGCAACACTGATTGACGTCGTGAACACATCCCTTTCGACCAAACTTACTTCATCGCTTGCATCAAAGCTTGCAGCGGACGTCGTTGATGCCGTTCTATGCATTCGTCCTCCACCCCCTCCTCCTGGTTCTAAAGAGACATGGAGAGAACCTATAGATCTTCACATGGTTGAGATTATGAAAATGCAGCACCGAACTGCACAGGAGACTCAGCTTGTGCGTGGACTCGTGCTTGATCATGGTGCACGTCATCCAGATATGCCCAAGCGCCTTGAGAACGCATATATTCTGACACTAAATGTTAGCCTGGAGTATGAAAAGACGTATGTTCATTTCGATCTGTACCTTGTTAATTTCATACTGACATCATTGGTTCTTCCAGTGAGGTCAATTCCGGGTTCTTCTACTCTTCTGCGGAACAACGAGAAAAACTTGTAGAATCTGAGCGAAAATTTGTCGATGCGAAGCTTAAAAAGATCGTCGAGCTCAAAAACTTGGTCTGCGACCAGGCAGTAGACGCAAAGACCAAACCAAAGGGTTTCGTCGTCATTAACCAAAAAGGCATCGATCCACTCAGTCTAGATGTTCTTGTCAAGAACGGTATTTTTGCTCTTCGCCGAGCGAAGAGGCGTAATATGGAGAGGTACGATCATACATTTATGCTTTGAAAAAGGCTTGGGACTGAATCAATTGTTCGCAGACTGCAACTTGTGTGCGGTGGTGTCGCTCAGAACTCTGTCGACGATCTGACACCCGATGTTCTTGGGTGGGCAGGACTGGTATACGAGCACACGCTTGGCGAAGAGAAATATACCTTCGTTGAAGAAGTGAAGGATCCGAAGAGCGTGACATTGCTCATCAAAGGTCCGAATGCACACACGCTCACGCAAATCAATGATGCGTTGCGCGATGGATTACGTGCAGCGAAGAACGCGCTCGAAGACGGTTCGCTGATCTCTGGTGCGGGAGCATTCGAAGTTGCATGTTCCGCCCACCTTGCAGGCACCGTGAAGCGAACTGCGAAAGGTCGCGCGAAGATGGGTGTACAAGCGTACGCAGACGCTTTGCTTGTTATCCCGAAGACACTTGCGCAGAATGGTGGATTTGATGTCCAAGATGCTGTAGTTGCACTACAAGATGAGGCGGCGGAGGGACATGTAGTAGGACTCGATCTTCAATCCGGTGAACCGATTGACCCGACGGTTGTGGGTATTTGGGATAACTACCGTGTCAAACGGCAGATGCTCCATTCTTGGTATGTGACTACCCTTCTTTAAGATTATCATTACCCAGCATTACTAACTCGATTAAACAGTTCAGTGATTGCGGTCAACTTGCTTTCAACAGATGAGATTTTGCGGGCAGGAAGGAGTTCGTTGAAGCCTGATGGACAACAGTAGACTTTTCCCAGCATGTTATCAATCAAACCAATATCTCATGTAGTGATAAAACGATGTCATGCACTCATATTCATGGATATATCATTGAAGAGGGATAAAGAGACTACGACAAAAGGAAGTAGCATGCCGGAATACACATGAAGCCGAGAATCTGTGACAGAACTGGAAAATGGTCGAGATTCACGGCCTTTTGGGGGGGAAACGATGGGAAAGAATAGCGAATGACAGCAGGTAAGTCAAGTTCAACTCTTGATCTCAAGAAGCTTGCATTCTGAAAAAACGGCGCTCCGTGAGATGACTATCCAATCCTCATAATAGTATATTGTCTCACCGAATCTGAGTGTAGAGTTAGCAGGGATACCATCAATCTTGCGAGCGCCGTATCCCAGGTTTGGAGGTACAATGAGGAGACGCTCGCCTCCTGCTTGCATGCCGGCGATGCCTTCGTCCCAGCCTGGATTAAAACGTAAGGCGATAAATTTTCGTCATGAGTAGAATGAGCACACCTTTAATCACTTCCCCAGCACCGAGTTTAAAAGTGAACTTAATAAAGAGGAATATCAGTCAATCATCATTTAATGTCGACTAGAAACACGGCATACTGGCTTTCCCTGGGTATTTTGATCAAATACCTTGCCGTTTGTAAACTTGCCAATATAGCGCATGGAAATCATATCACCTTTCTTAGCCGCCTTCCCAGTGCCAGTCTTGGCATCCTTAACCTTCAGGCCATTCGGAAGTTCCTTAAGTTCACCCGGCTTCTTCGGCGCAGCCTTTTCTCCCTCTTTCTTCTCCTTTTTTTTCTCTTTCCCCTTTTTCTCTTCCGTCTTCTCCACCGGCTTCTTTTCTTCGGGTTTCTTCTCCGCAGATACCTCGCCATTAGGTACTGCCTCGCCACCCTCAGCCTTCAACTTCTTGTTCAACTTCTTCTGCTGCTTCTTGCTAAGTTTGGTCTCGCCGTCTATTGCTGACTCGGCGACATCGGGCTCGCGAGGACGTTTCTTTCCCGACACCACAGCTTTAGCTTCTTCTGCGTCATCTTTTATTTCCTCGAAGCGGCTAAAGATATAAAGAATTGCATTAAGTATTATTATACTACAGTGGTGTGAAGAGTTAGATTGCTTACTGAGAATCTTCTTCTTCACTATCCTCCTCTAACTCGTCAAGTTCAGAAGCGTCCATTTCAACATCTGAGCTGACGTCGCGAAGATCGTAGGTCTCTTCGTCGCTATAAAATTCGGACGATTCGTTAGCAGAGAAGCCCGTGAGTTGCGCTGCAGATAAGAATATTCTTTAGCCAGATGTAAACGAGATTGTTCAAGCCGCATACTAATGTAGTTTCCACTGAGGTAAATAGCACTGAAAATTGTGTTAGACAAGGGATGGTTACGCAAAAGGAGTCCCGAAGCTCACTTTTTCCCGACAATTTCGAAGTCTACTTCGTCATCTTCGTTAATAACGAGGTCAACAGAAGATTGCTCAATCTAAAAAGCCAATGAGAAAGAAGCGTTTTTTTAGTCAGTTACTAACGCACCTGTCCAGGAATCAACGAGCAGAGCACAACCGAAGTAGTCGAAGGAAGAGGCTCTTCATCTTGCTCTTCTTCGTCCTCGTCGGCAGCCTGAGGTATCATGTATGTGAGCTTGACGGATGAACGCGTTTTCTGGTCTTTGAGCTCAGCATCGAGTGCAGCACCCGTGATGCGGATATCTCCCTGAGGAACGACCTTGCTTATCTTTCCTGGCTCGACGCGAACGCTCCAAACAGCGAGTGCAACAGACATTTTGAGGACGCGATCGAGATATGGACAACCTGGGGTTGCGCGACCGACCACAAACGCCAGAAATTTCTTTTTCAACAGCTGCTTTTCAAACTCCGCCATCACGTGCTGAGGCGCAGTGATCGACGGCGCACCCCTCTTGCACGGTGCAACGGACTAACAGCATCCATATCTTAAATCATCGCAGTCGCGTATGGTGAGCTCACGATTATTGCAGTATCCTTGTTCGAAAAGAGAAGACTTTGCTGATTACTTTGGTAGTCGAACGTCCTTAGACCATATCTGGCCGCTGTGCGGTCAACGTTGACTGCGGCGCTCACTGTACAGGACTTCCCTTCGCAGGTGAGGACAATGGATAACATATCGCGTGCAATTGGAAGCTGACATGTTTGTTGTCAGGTTGTAGAGAGACATAATTTCCCCGAGGTGGAAGTCAGGTCTGTACACTTCGGTATCTTGTCCGTAGACTTCTGTGTGCTCACCCGTTGACGCAGGGCATCGAAGGAAGTGTTACTAAACCCTCTGACGATCTCGCGAAATGAGAATGAACGCGTCTACGTTGAACCTTCCATCAACTCTATTCGAGTTAGCATAAAGATAAAACAGGCCGACGAAATCGAGAGAATTCTGTGTCACAAATTTACACGCTTTACGATGCAACGGGCAGAGAGCTTCATAGTACTGCGGAGAAAACCCGTGCCCGTGAGTTCTTTTCCATTTGCTCACATTTAGCGTCCTGTACTATCTCGAGTCTCCTTTGAGTGCCCGTATGTGCTAACCTGCAAATATATAGGGATATGACATTTCGTTCTTAATCACCAACAACCATTCGGAGACGATGCTAAAGCATAAAATTGTCGACTTTATCATCCAATTCATGGAGGAGGTGGACAAGGAAATCAGTGAAATGAAGCTCAGTCTCAATGCACGTGCGCGAATTGTTGCCGAGTCGTACCTCTCTGCCGTACGTTATTTTCTCAGCATGCTTTTGGACGTCATGTCTTAATGAATGCTTGCAGTTCGAGTCATAACTGTTACAAGTTCTTTCTCTGCCAATCAGAGCCAACAGTCTGTGTAGATCATCATACTGTAGCATTGAAATAAAATCAGTCGACTCTGCTTCCCACCAGTTAGGTCAGATCTTCTGGGAGAATATATATCATTTGACATTGTTTGGCCCACCGTCCAGATGCTTCATCCTTTTGATGACATTAGGATAAAGCCTGCGTGCGAATGTGGGCGTGCATCTCGACTCGCGAGGGAAGTGAAAGGGTTTCAAGCCCGATCAAGCATGACGCGTGTTACGTAATATAAAAAGGCGTTCTTTGACTCGCGACGCGTTAAGTTTCGTGTCCCGTGTCTCGTTTCTCAACACTAAACACGCCTTCGAAATTTAATTCCTCGTCCTCCGCTCTTTGAACAGAAGGCAATCTAAGGATGTTGACAGCCGGGCATATGATTGAGGTACCCTTTTTCTTTTGCACGCTTAATTATCGTACAACTCAATCCCTTCAATCTGCTGTAGTACAGCAAGTCAGGTCGCGCAAAGTGCAACGGTCCTGCACCTTGCAAAGGTACTCCTATTGACCTCGGAGCCCTTCGCTATGGACAAGTAGTTCTCGGGGAATACGGCGAACAGGTAAAATGGAGGCATTGGTAAGTGTGCGACAGTATCGGGCACTCAGTCTGTATCTAAGAGCCTTTCACTTTGTTGTTCCAGGGGCTGCGTGACGCCTACCATCCTACGAAATCTAGCCATTACGGACTTGGAGTATATACCCGGCTTCCTTAGCTTGAAGCACGCAGACCAGGCTAAGATAAGGCAAGCTATTGCGCGTAAGCAGGTTGACCCTGCAGACGTTCCCGCGTCAGCGCAGACGTATGCCCCTCCACCCGAAAGAAACACGTCTACTGCAGCGAATAAAAAGAGGAAGGCTGCTACAAGCCCTGGAACTGGTTCTTCGCAGGCTCAAGCATCGTCACAATCACAGCAATCACAGGCGTCCACTGCTTATCAGTCAAGTGGGCTGACACCTAGCGATGTCGTTGACCTGATAAGTGACGGTGATGAAGATGGGCAGCAAGAGACAAGGGATGAGCTTTACTGTGTTATGAAGACCCAGGTAGTCGGTGTGCAGTATTATCATGGTTTGTTTCCGATTGCAGAGTCCATGACTACTTAAACTGATATCATATTAGGCATGGTTGGCCCTGGGGAGGAGGTTACTCTGCAAAGAGAGCCCCACAATCCGTACGATAGGTGCGTCATGTAATGAGAGTCTGTAAATTGTCGCTTAATGCATTTATATCTAGATGGGCAATACAGGTAAAAAACATTGGCGGGACGCAGGTCGGGCACTTGCCCCGTCAAGTAGTTACAAAACTGAGCCCGCTTATGGACCGGGGGCTAATCAGTGTAGAAGGTATTATGCATGAAGGAAATTGTAAGTGTTACGTGTGTTCATAGAATATAATACGCTTATAAATATACAGTGCACAGAAGGACATACTCCATGTCGATGTACGAGACTTAAGTATTCTCAGGAAATTTACGATTTCTAACTTTGACAAAACAGAGACCTAAAAATTTACGGTGCTTCTGATAGGCGCAACGAACTAGAGCGGCAACTTATCTGGGCAACACCTGGTCAACGAGGGTTCCCTCCTGCTAGGGCAGATGGCGCTCGTGAGATCCCCGGCCAGTCGCAGGCACCACGAACACATAATTATTCCGCGTACGATGAGCCTGAAATGTCTTTTGGTCATAGACTTTCTCCAGAAGAAATACAGAAGTTGCAAGCTCAGCAAGCGGAACTGATAGAGGCATCGCGCAAGGCTGCAGAGCTAAACTCAATCATCAGCAGTCTAGAGAAGGTTGACGACGAGAATCGTAGAAACTCGCTCTTAGATAAGTTATGCTCCGAGGAAGATGCCATCGAACTACCGGCACATCCAACCCCACCTGGATTGAATGCAGGTGATTTGCTTGTCGATCTTCTGAAACATCAGGTTGGTCTCTTCCATTCAAGATGTTGTTCGTCTAACAACCGGGCTATAGAGTCAAGGCCTTCAGTGGTGTATTAACCATGAATATCCTAAACTACCGAAGACAGAAAAGGATAAGCCTGTTCAGTTCTGGCAACTTCGAAAAACTGGCAACAAGGTATTTCGTACGACATTTCCCTCCATTCGTCCGGCTAATTCATCGTATATAGACTTATTACTATAATTGTAAGTGGTGTTAGCAGTACTATTCGGCTTGTTCCTCATTATAGGATTACAGTGGCCACAAAGACACCACAGGAAGCGGTACCTGTTTTAGGTAGAGGAGCACTCTGCGCGGACAGTATGGGCCTGGTAGGTGTTTGTTTATATAAATTTCGTACCCTGTTAACGAAGAATTGCAGGGGAAGACATTAACAATGCTCGCGCTCGTCCTTGCTACGAAGTCCGATGTACCAAAAGAGTTTTCCCGTGCGACACTGATAGGTAGGTACCCAGCTCCAACCAATTCATAGGATACACTCTAACTTGCTCGTGCAGTGGTGCCTTTGTCGCTCATCTCCAACTGGGAAGGCCAAATTAAAGAACACTGTGCTCCCGGCTCACTGAAATACCACGTCTACTACGGTGCAGGAAGGTCTACCAGTCCCGACCGTTTGAGGAAGTACGATGTTGTTATTACCACTTACCAAGTCGTTGTGGGCGAACATGCTGGCAGCGGAGCCGCACGTAACGATTCAGGATCTTCTAAGCGACAAAAGACAGGTTCAGGTCTGTTCGGTGTGCAGTGGAAGGTTAGTCTGTGCATTGTTACTGGCGGTTCGATACTAATTAACCGACGAAAAGCGGATTGTTCTCGACGAAGGGCATACAATTAGAAATCCTCGGACGAAAATGGCCCAAGCCGTCTGCGCGTTAGAAGCCCAACGTCGCTGGGTAGTGACAGGAACTCCAATTGTGCGTTGAAAACAGCGTCTCGCGTCCCTGCTATCTCAGCTCAACTCTCTTTTAGATCAACTCGCCAAGGGTATGTCTTCGTCTGTAATTAAGCAGAGACTAAGATTCTAACATTGTCATGCAGGACCTCGGCTCTATTCTATCTTTCTTGCAGATTTGCAAACCATTGGATAGCGAAGACTTCTTTAAGCGCTTGCTTTTGCGTCCATTGAAGGATGGAATGGCCGAAGGTTACCAGCTACTTCGAGTAAGTGACTTCCCTGTATTAAACGCAGATCAAGCTCACATAAAGAGCTTAGGCGCTAATGAGTCAAATCTGCCTCCGTCGTACCAAAGAGGTAAAGACATCATCAGCTTATGCTAGTCCACATGAAACCTGATTAACATTCCCCTAAGATGCGTGGCAGCGATGGAAAGCAACTCGTTCCTCTCCCAGGAGTAAGGGTTTCTCTGATTCAATACATTTTCAAATACCCTGACTATGCTTGAAGGTTGAGATGGTTACTATTCCTGTCAAGCTCGACCCTTCAACGAGGGTAAGTGTCGACATATAATTTCATCCGATTATCCTTTTAACAAGTTATGTAGGGGCTCTATGACACGATCGAAGAATTGTCCAAGCAGAAGTTCCAGAACCTAATGGACCGGGAAGACGGCAGAACTGTAAGTTCATCTCATTCCGGGAAATTAAAAGTAACCAAAACTTTCTTGATAGGCACATACTAGCATCTTAAGTATGCTCACCCGGCTCCGTCAAGTTGTTCTCCATCCAGGCTTGATCCCTGTTGATTATGTAGAGCAGATGCAGAACTCTATCGACGACGATGAACAGGACATCAAGCCTGGGAAGCTTGTAAAGGTTACACCTGAGCTTAAGCTTCGTCTACAAGCAATATTAGCACAGATGATTGAGGACAGCGAAGTAAGTACAACGCTTTGCTCACGATCTCCTCAGAATGGTTACTGATTCACACAAAGGAATGTCCCATTTGCTTCGAAGTGCTGAATGACCCAAGGATTACGGGTTGCTCACATGCATTCTGTCTCGAGTGGTATGTGTCGATAACCTCATGGCCTTATTTGTATATTAATACTGCTGATAGCGTAACTGAAATCATCACACGAGACGCGAGGTGCCCAATGGTAATAATGTTTTCATACTTTTACATTCTTGTCGGTGCTAACAGTCTCCATTAACATCAGGATCGCAGACAAATCACCATGGCAGACCTCGTCGAGCCTGCACCTCCCAGTGAACTGACGCAGGTATTCCCGAAGAAAGAATCGAACTACGGCGAGAACAATGCATTGCGAAGCGAGTCCTCTGCGAAGATAGAGCAACTCGTTCATCTCCTACAGCTAACTCCGAGTAACGAGAAATCTCTTGTTTTCTCTCAGTTCACATCATTCTTGGACAAGGTCATTTTGTGTTGTTTATGAGTGGTAAACTTGTCCGATAACTGACAATGACACGACAGATCGAGGTGGCCTTAAATGAAGCCGGGCAAGTGTCTTCTACTCGTATCCCCGTTGAATACGCAGAACTTATCTATCGTCTCTGCAGCATCTCGTTTGTGCGCTTTGACGGAAAGATGTCGGCAAAGTCACGTCAAGAAGTACTTGAAGTGTTCACCGTCCCGATCCGAGAAGGTCAAGATGCTGTGCAGCTTTCATCTCCACCATCCTCAGCTCCGTCTCGCAGCGGTCGACAAAAAGGCAAGAGCAAGACAATCGTTATAGACGGCTCCAGCGATACGGAGGATAGTAAAGACGATGACTTCGCCGATGGTCCTAGTGATGTTGATTCGGACGACACTTTCGTGTATGACCATGATGATTTCTCGCAGGAAGTTAAGAAGGCCAGGGCCAAGAACAAAGGAAAGGCTAAAGCCATGTATACCAACTCACAGTGGTCTGGTGTGGGTAAAACAAATCCCAAGGTCATGCTCATCTCTCTTAAAGCTGGTTCTTTGGGTCTCAACCTCACCGTTGCAAACAATGTTTATCTGTAAGTGATACCACTCATGGCCTCGAAAATAGTACTAAATTCATATCTTGATGCAACTTTGTAGAATGGACCCGTAAGTAGTTTTATGCGTTTCTGGCAACCCTTTTTAATGAAGCGAATAGTTGGTGGCAAGAGGGCATTGAAAGCCAAGCTATAGACAGATGCAACCGGTGAGCACTGGCCGTGGCCATCCAATGGGTCAACCTTTTACATATTATCCCTTAGTATCGGACAAACAAAAATGGTACACGTCTACCAACTCATAGCCGAGAATACCGTCGAGTCAAAAGTTCTCGACATTCAGGAGAGGAAAAAGAAACTTATCAGCGAGGTTTGCTAAACCTCTCAACTTCAATTCTCCACGTCGACTGATTTATTTCTCCTTTTCTTTTGCATTTTTCTTTGTCTGACAGGCTTTCTCTGGTATCAAAAATGCGAACACGATTAGGCAGAAGAGGGAAGCTCGCATGCAAGGTTCGGCGTAACATCTATATATTTACTCTTATATTTAAACTCATCTGGCTCTTCTAACCTGCTCAGATCTCATCGAGCTCTTTGGTATACGTCAGCGGGCTGCGAGCAAGTCACAATATACCTTGGACCGATACGCCGCTTCTAGCAGCCGCACTTAGATTGTCCATATCTCACCATAAATGCATTCACATTGGGAACCTCGCCGCTTCGGTTGTCAATCTGTTTCATTTGTCTAATTTTCTTGTGCTTCTCTTCACCGGAGCGTTTGACTTTTTCTTGAGCCTCATTTGCCCACATCTTGCCACTCTTCAACCCGTATTTCTATTTCTTGTGCTTCCAGGCTAGAATGTTTGACCGTTTTCTTGACAATTTGCCTTCGCTAACTTCTTGCCACTATCTTAGGATTGGCTAAAGTAATTGATACCTATATCTATATAAAGCATATTATCTTGTCACGCTATGCGTTTTGGCGTGCACCAATTGCTCTGGAATAAAGCTTCTTTGAGAATATCCACAAGCAGTATATTGTTACATAGGGAGATAAACAAGCAGCATTCTCACAGCGTGTTGCACGGATAGAGGGTGTGGCATAGGTCATCATGGTCTATTCCATTCAGCATTTAAACAGTAATACCAAAGCAAAGTAAAAACCCGAACATAGAAATCAGTATAGAAATTAATGACAAGCCATCCCCTTATCGTTCCCGCTTCCACCGAACAAAACAGCGTCAGCATCCATATTTGCGTTCAAGTAGTAATGTCCTAGGGAGGCACCGAGCACGACTGCAAGAATAAGGTATGCCTGTATATATGCCATACATATATGTATATTTGTGAGTATGAATTCGGTTTCGATATTGGAATTAGGATTTGGATGGAAGACGACATAGCGAGACAATGGGAGAGGAGTAAGACTTACATTGTATGTCATGAAGACCAACATGAGGAAGAAAGACAGGAATACTGTCGCGCCGTACAATACAGCTCGAAGTGCACGAGAAAAAGGTGGCACTCTCGACCTATGCATCCAGCACACCAAAGTAAATAGTAATACAAATCAATCAATTTCTCATCCGAAATCGAGAACCAGAATAAGAACGAAAGTGTACGTACACACTTGACGCCTTCCCATTCAACGACACACCCGACAAAAGACCCGCACCCTCATCAGCATCATCATCACCATGCGCATGACCCAGAGGGGGGCTCCTTCGTCCACTCACCACCCGAGTCTTTCCCTTCGCGGCAGCATCCGAAGAAACGATCGACCTCGCAACCGACTTATCCACCCTCCTCGCGAAGGCGCGAAGCCACTCGTAGAACACCCCAAGGGCGATGATAGCAAAGAAGGAGAGGACGAAGGAGGTGTGTGAGCGGATGCTTCATACGTCATTGGTCCATGTTCAGTGTTTATGATTTGGTGAGAAGAGGCACGTAAATGAGATATGTACATGTAAGAAAGGACAACGGGTTTAAGAAGAAACTCACTGCCATTGAGGAAAGACGATACAAGTATCAATAATCTGTGTATTCCTACAGTTCAATTATCACATTTCAGTTCCGACCACGCTACGCATTACTTAACTAAACGTACCAGATCATTTGCATCGCGCAATGCCCACCCATATCCATCCCTCCATGTCCACCATGCCCACCGTGATCAGGCATGTCGTGGTCCATACCCTCATGTCCAGAATGATCAAAGTGGTTCATCGTTGTGTGCGTATGTGTGCTGTATATGAATACGAGGGAGAGCAGTGAGCAGTGAGTAGTGAGCAGGCCAAACACGGTAACAACGCGGCACGCCGGAACCATCTGCAACTGCGGATTATTATTACAGATTTTACGATTACGGAAGCATATCAGTATGCGTTACATTTACAATTCCGAATTCGATTATATAGTATTTTGTTTTATTCCAGAACCATCAGAAATTCCAAATCCAAATATACACTGTTAATCACCACTTGGGGGTTTCGTTTTTAATTATTCTACACAGAAAGAGACCATTGTATTCGGTACGGCTGCAAATCAAAAGAAAAAAAAAAGTGAAAGATGGACAGAAAGAAAAAAATACTAAGGAAAAGGTTAAAAAGATGACACGATGAGATGAATGCAGCGGTGATGAGTAGAGATGCTCGTAAGTTAAATGAAAAGGAAATGAAATACCCTAGCAAGTTCGATGAGAAATGAGAAGATAGCGGTTGACAGCATAAAGGCAAAGAGGAGTGAGAGGAGATGTTTTGGTTGTTGCACAGAAGGAAAACACATTCGGTACACGTCATGCAGAGCGCCTTCGTTCAGGCCTAAAGTAACTGCAAAAGGGAAAGCAAGGACAAAGCAAAAAGCGAAGCGAGGAAAGCAAGTGTGTTGATCTAAGAAAGCGATGCGACGGGACCAGACCGACAAAAATCGACAGCGTATGCACAAATTGGAACTCAGTCAAGGTCTGTTATAAATCATATGCCCGTTCAAAACTTGTCGGCGCGGGACCAAACGTCCCGACGAGAAGTAAATGGTTAAAACCGTGCTGACAATGCTATGTGGTCCCTGATTCATTGAAGCATGATGCGAACCAATCATCCTCTTTCGGTTTCTGAGTTTGCCCCGATGTCGACGCAATAGGATTGGATGACGAGAAATCAGCCATTTGAATTTCGCCAATGTCGAATGAACCGCCTAGCCATGGGCCCGCTGATACTGGTGTAGGAATTGAGGAGAATAAAGATGACTGGAGATTAGAAGTGCAATCTCCCATGTTTGCTGGTAATTCGGTAGTTATGCTTGGCAAACCATTGTTTAACCCCAGTCCAAAGCTATCTGGTGCTCCGAAATCACCGAACGAAGGCAATCCCCACAATGTTGAGCCCGCATCTGTATTCGGCATCGAATCCGAGAACCCCAGACTACCGAATGTTTGTTGATTTGACCCAGACGCACATAGATTCGTTGCACTTCCAAAATCGAACGTCCCAGTAGTCAGAGGAGAAGTCATCTCCGCAGATGATTCTGGAGGGCTCGGGAGGAATGCAGACGCGCCAGGTTTTGCAACCGATTTTGTAGGCACACCATTCTGTATATGTTGACTTGCCATAACACGTTCACCATTTGCAGAAGCTTCTCGCTCGTCAAGAAGGGCGTCTCCAACATCCTTCCCTGCAGACAAGAGGTGTTCAAGTGAAACGTCCAATGGGACGAAGGGCTGCATGAAGATCGCTTCATTGGCTTGTTCGGTATTTGAATTGGAAGCACTTGAGGTATCTTGTTCCGCATACGGGTTTGCGAGATCACAATTATACTGGTCGTCTATCATTCCAGCCATATCACCTAAGGGAATACTAACCAGTCCGCTAGCGTTGAATTCGTTAGATTGTGAAGAGCCTTCAACAAAACCAGGGGCAATGATGATGTTCCCTGAAGGCATTTCAAAGCGCTTGCAAACAAGAAAGATAAGCTACGTTGCACGACGGAAGTAAGAAAGAAATTTCGCACATCTTCCAAGGGACCTGGTACACCTGGTGGGAATGCCTGGTGGATGAACGATTCCAGGTCACCCGCGTTACCCTTCTCGAACTGCGACCAATCGATAGCATCAATAAATGATGAGCTTGGAGCCTGCGACGCATCCACCACCATCGAATTGTTAGGAGGGCAAGGCGCATCGGATAAGGATGGTACCGTAACAATCTGCTGAGTTGACTCGTCCACACCCGAATTTGGAGCTTTCGAAGTGTCAGAAATAGTTGTGCATTCTGTAGACACGCTGCCATCCGGTACACTTGAATCGGTAGTTGATGATGTCTCCTCAACACGCGACTCGGCGCTATGTGACTCATTGCTGACCGACGCTGCAGCTATTACAGGAGACGGGCACAAAGACGGGCATTTGGACATGGGAGGTGAGGGCCCGAGATCACCAAAGTTGCAAACGGCCAGGTTCTGAAGCTGAGATTCTAGTCCGCCTTCATGTGCATTTGCCGGCATACCCATCATCGACGGTGGAACACGACCAGCACGCAACGCCTTCTCGATTTCCTTCTTCAACTTTTCTGCCTCTCGCAGACGTGCCTTCTGTTTCTTCTTTTCCTCTCGTTCTTTCTCCTTTTCTTCTTTCTTCTGTGGCTTGAAAACATAATCCGGGAACTCCTGCGCGTGCCGTTCCTTATTCAGGTTTGCCTGATGCTCGAAATGCTTGCGGACTTCTGGACTTTCGTTGGCCCACTGAGTACCGAGTATCTTTGAGAGCTGTGATTGAGGAGTCCCCTTGAGCTCAGGCTGCCTCTCAAGGAGACCACTGAGCGCCCAGGCGCGATAAAGGATCCACGCGTTTTGTGGACGCGGTGGCTGCGGCGCGTTACCTTTGCTCTTTGTGGACCTTAGCGTGCCCGGGGCGGAGTAGGGCTCGAGTACGACGTGCGCGATGGGATCGAAGCGCGCATTTGATTGCGGGGTGCGCTCGGGACCCGTCATCGCGCGACGTCCGTCGTGGTGGGCGTCGAGCCGTGATGGACACGGCGACGGGTGATGCGGGGGTGATGTAAAGGGAGACGCGGGCTGTTTGAGCGTCAAGGGCGGCTCGAACGCCGGCGACGACGATGAGATGGCCGTCAGCGATGGAGGACGCGAGGTGGAGGACGATGGAGTTGGAGGAAAAGAAACTGTCGGTCGGTTAAGCGCTTGCCGCGGGATGAGTGCGTCTGTATTTACTTGTTTGCACCGCGTCCCTCTTTGGTCCTCTTTATATACTCGGGTCTCTTTTTAAAAAATAATCAATTTATTCCGCATAATAAAATGGACTTGTGGTCGCTGCAAGAATGAAAGGGCCACTGCAGAGGCAGATACTGCGCTACTGAGCTGTTTCTGAGTCTTGAGTGTCTTTGCTGACTACCGCAACAACGTGAAGTCTTGGAGAACGTAAATTGTCAAATGCACAAAAATTCTGTGACTCCGGAGGAAGGCTCTTCGCGCAGCGAAGAAGATGCGGAGCACGCAGTGCAATGGGCTGTCCTACCCCTCTTTTAGGGGTATGTCTATGTATACTTATAACCCGAAATCAGGTTCTCATGGGAGTCACATTAAGTCTGCATAGCTCTAACAGGATGATGATTTAGTCACATTGACGGAAAAACGTGGAGTCCTTTTGGTTGTCTGTATATGGAAAGATAGTCAACAATGAACATGCCACGAGGCAGCAACGAATCTTTCTGCACTGCACGCACACACATGCAGATCTGTGGACGAATGGAGCAAACTTTCTCTGTTAGATTTCTGCCGCTTTCGACCTTACTCGTATTGTGAGCATAATGGTTCGAATTTGGAGAGGAGACAGAATGGTAGAGAAGAAGAAACTAGCTTTGATACTGACGAAAGACGGCGTGCATTCTGCTTTCCTATGCTGGAGCGGAGCCGTGATCGTCCGATTTCCTTTCTTGGATACGACGACGTTGAGACCGAATATGAGTTGAGCTTCAGGTCCACAGTGCAACTTGAGTTGTTATATCGATCAGTTATGATACCTGCTTGTCCCAGAGCATTGGGTTAATCCACGAGGCTCACCGGCTCCTCTTTATCTCATCATGCCGTTGCATCCTGCTGCATCCTGCTGCATCCCGCTTCCTTGGCGAGTTCTTCGTCCTCAGGTACATTCCTTTCTCCGGTCTCGCGCAGCATTTCAATCTTCACAAATGAGATCGATTGTGCATTAGAAGACTATATATATCTGCGCTTCCGTGTCTCAGTGACCTCACGGAGCAAGCGGAGGCGTAAATACGTGATTATCATCTTAGGTGAGCTCGTTGTGAAAGGGTGAAGAATGGGGGTCCCTTTGCGCGGTCTCGTCGCGACGCTCAAACGTCATATGGACAAGTACACTATATAAGGACCCTCAAACTCCAGTCTCATCCCTCAGCTCAAGTCAAGAAATCACAAGGCACTACTGGCACTACTTGATTGATCTCGACCATCACCATCATGTCCGACCGCGGCCAGTGGCAATCCGACTTTGTCGAATACAGTCCCGGCGACGTCGTCGAGTTTGAAGGTATGTCCTGTATATTATGCTAGGGGGTTATGACGCTTAATATTCTCATCAGGCAAGAGATATAGGAACATCCAAGGCCATCGATCACAGCCCGATTGGCCACCTAACGCAACTCCTGCTCTCTGGGAGGACATCGGAGGCTCATGGAGCGGCGGAGGCGGTGCTCCGCAATACGGCCAACCTCAACAACCTCAGCAGGCACCACCTCCGAAGTGGGAGAGTGCTCCGCAAGGTATGCATCGACATTGGACTGTGATGAACTGATTGTGTCTCACTGACCTCACATCCGTCCATCTGTTCTGCTCTCGTATAATCAGCGCCCAACACCGGATACACTACAGACAGCGGCGTCCAGGTCGAACAGCATGAGACCGAGAAGAAGTGGTATGATCTCGACGACGGGAAGAAAGACGCTCTGGTTCGTACACCGCTTCTACACACCCATTGTCCCATTTCGACGTTCCGTAACTATCAAACTAAAGCTGATCGCATCTCTCTGCACTGTTCTTTGTCTATCTCTCCGACGATCTCAGCTCGCTGGTGGCCTCGTACTCGGACTTGGCGCACTCGCGGGTGGCGCCTACTATGCACATGAGAAACACAAGAAGGGAGGCGAAGAAGAAAAAGCCCAGGCTTGGGAGTTGCAAAACTGGATGGTCGCTGCACGTCAGCGCACCGAGGAATTCTTACGCCAAGGACCTCGTACCCCTGTGACTTGGGTGTACAGTGAATACCTCGATCGTCCTGAACTTCGTAACAATCTCTTGCTCGGCGGCGAAGAGAACGGACAGCCTTGGTACATTGCTAGAGCACCGCACATCGTGAGTTGTTCTTTCTCCCATATCACTACTAAATATACTAGACACTCTAATACCCAACACCCATATTCGATCAGGGCGGACTTCGTAAGCACACTCTCCATCCCATCACCTTCCAACAATACCCAAACCTAATCCTATCCATCTCTTAAATATAGAACCCGGAAAGTGCAGACCAGGTGTCGGCGCGTTCTTCGGCTTCGGACACGAAGCGATCCACGTCAAGCAATACGAGACGCTGATCGGCGACTCACGTGGTGTACGCTGGGTCCCGATGTCCGGTAGCTTCTCCTTCGACCGACTTGGTGCACGTGCTGTTGAGGGCGGACACGAGGACGACGGGACACCCTTGGCGATTGCTCGTGCGCATGCGAAGGAGCATAGTGGGTTTATGGGAATTGGTGGAGGTGGTGAGAAGGGGTTGTATCCTGGTAAGGCGAGCCCGAAGTTGAATGGAGCGTATGTTACGGTGGGCGATAAGGAGGTTCAAGTTGATGTTAGTCCTTTTCCTCTATTCTATTCTTTCTCGTATATTCCCGTCGTGGTTTACTGACTTATGACAATACTTCTTCGACATGTTAACAGGACTACGAAGTACTCGTATACGCCTAATCCAAATCCTTACCCGGAACGAAGACAGTTAACTTTGTATACGTGTGTGAGCTAAAGAAGGTTTTCTTGTACTGTAGCTGCTTCGGACAAAAGGAAAAAGACGTGATAGTTCTTGATGCCTTGATGTATGCAATACATTCATTCATATATCAATACACTTGTATTCCCGTACATTCAGGTTAGCGCGGATCCGCTCGGGCAGTACGTAATGCCGTTAGTTAATAGTTTGTCCAATGTACAAACTAGAATGGGATGATGCTCATTATATGCATCATTCGAAGTCAATGATTATTCCAACATTTGTACATGAGCGTCAGGCTTACACCGCACGAAACAAACATGCAAGCTCCATTTACGACACTTATCCAGAATACACCTACCCAAGACACCATGTATGATATAAATGGACCTCAATCTTTCAATAAGATTATAGCCATTTGCATGAGTGATGACATTAATATTAGACTTTTTTTTCCCTGAAAAATGCTTATTTCCCTGCTGAGTGTAGGATATTCTATGACTGGTAGAATATCATATGAATAGAATCAAATACAATATTCATGTCAAACCGCTCTACATAATATAACTTCAATACTAACTTATATTAGTTTTCAATGACAATAATGTGTACAAACCAAATAAAGTGTGCCAGTAGACTTGGGAATATAAATAATGTGAGACGACATATAGAATTTCACCAAGTCAGACAGATTGCGTGATATAATATATTTCACAGAGACACAACTGTGCCATTAGATTCGTAAGCCATTACGATAAGTATGTAATAAAGTAATATAGCAAATAAACACGATAAATAAGCAAGTGCGATTCCATCCAAATCATGTTCAGAATAGCAATTCCAACCAAAACGAAAACCAGTCCCTACTCCATCTCGGTGTCAGCAAGGTTAGAATTCTCGAAGAATCCGAGGCTATCCCTAAACCTATCCACATCCTTGATATATATCGCCTGCGGGTTTAATTGTGCATGTCTCTCGCCCTCCACAGGATACTTCTTCACAACCCGATAAAATTCTTCAACTAACATTGCTTCCTTTCCCTCATCGCCTCCCAGCTGCTCGAGATACCTTCCCTGCCATTGGTTGCGTGCTTCTTCTACGGATGGTCCCCACGCCCATCCCCATTGGAGCTCGTCGTCGTCATCCAGGGTGATGCCCGCACCACGCAACACATCGGCGAATGCCTCGCTCGCGCGCGGACTCAGTCGGGGAGAAAGAGGATTCTGAGGACGGATGTGTATCGAAAGCTTCGATCGCGTCGGAGAAGCCGGGTGGACGAAGCTATCGAACATCCTGACGACTTCCTCCTTCGTCACACTCCTCATGAGTTTCATTCTATCCTCCAGGCTGTCGAAGCGATAATAACCCGATTGGATATCTTTCCAGAAGAGGTCTGCCTCATCTCCAAATCTGTCATCCTCCATCCCTGCCGTCCATCGACCCATTGCTTCAGCTCTAAACCACTCGAATTGGGATTCATCCATCGCCTGGAGCCAAACTCGCATCTGCGTCAAATACCTTTCGGTAAGTGACTCAAGGTACGTAGGGTCAGCTCTCGATTCGAAGTCTATGCGCAACCCTCCCAAATCATGGACATCGAGTACCCTGATAGTAGACAGGAAGTCGCGAATAGGTGTCATATTTCCGGATTGGACGAATTCATCGAGAATTTCGGATAAGAGCAACACTATTGCCTTAGTACGCACGTCCCAACAGTTGTCGATTTGACAATAATATGAGATATAAGAACCTTCCGCGCTGTTTATTTCCCATATATAATTGCACGCTGTCAGAACAAATGTTTTTATTTAAGACGAGTGATAAGTCCGGTGAACATTAGGTGCTTACGCCTCGGAAGACGACGGGTGCGATATTGTGTGACCTTCTCCCCTGGGGCAGCTTTTGCTCCAAGTGTCTCTTCCACCAAGGAAGCGAGACAAAAAGCGTCCTGCAAAGGCCATGAAAAATGCGATCCATCTAGGGAGATATAGTTGTAACTCACTTCTTTTTCAACGTTTCCGTAGACAAGGATGGTGTACTTCAGCTGGGATAATAGCAGGCTTACGTGTTTAGCTAACCGCTCGGTAGTTATCTCTACACACAATCAGCCGTGTTAAAGTATGCAAATCCAGTTCTTATTTAATAGCCCACCTTTCAGCGCCAGGCGCTTCTCTTTTGACGTGAAACGAGCCTTCAGTAGTAATGCAAATTTCTCAGTGCAATCATCACAAACGAGCTCGGGCAAGTATGGCTCGAGCCTAGCCTCTTCCTAGAAAATGAGTTATGGACGCGAACTATGACAGAAACAACGTTGTTACCTTTTCAATCATCGCTGCAATCCTGTCCTTCTTAATTTCAGCTCGTTTAATCGTCTCAAGTACAAGCTTTACAAGCTCGTGTATTTTATCAGAGTAGCCTTCGAACTCGAGATGAAGCCCAAAATCATCTCCGTAGAACTCGTACTCAAACGATGCGCATCGTGCATCATACGTTGGTTCAACGAGCGAGTCTTTAACAAGTTCCGAGAATATACTATTCATGACGCATGCACGAGGAGTTGTGCCAGCGAAAGGCCTGGTTGAGTATATCGGGTTATTTCAATAGATGTCAATCAACTTTAAGGTCGGTACGTACGACCATGCGTGAACCATAATTTTCGCACGAGGGATCCAGAACCGGTCACCTTTCTTATACCACAGCTCCGTGAGTGAAGTACGCTTGATGAGTGTCGGGCCTTTACTGGTATGGGTAACATTGACCTCCTGGACGTCAACATTCCTCGGGAGGAATTTGTTCGGCTGTGGGAACGCAAGCTCGCCAATCTTATTTGGACTTCGGGCCTTAAGGAAAGTTGAGACACGTTGGGCTATGTGACCCGATGGGCACGAAAAATATGTACTCACTGAGAAGACGAAGTCATCACTAAGCTTCTTCTCGCTGTACTCAGCGCCATGCCATGGGTCAGTGAGCCATGGCCCCATCTCTTCGCTCGCCGTATGATCCTGTCCCGAGATCATAATTAAACTGTTCTCAATGACTAAACGATCAAGTGTCTCATGAATGAGATGTTCATTCCAATCCAATGTTGGATTCAACACGACAAGTGCTCGAGGAATAGGACACTGCATGTGGTCGGTAATATTCTGTACAAGGTCATCTTCGCACGGCCTCTCGCCGAACCGGAATGAGAGTTCATCGATCCGCATAATTTCTTCCTGGACCCATGACAATCCCTTGGGTTCGCGCAGGAGGTCAAAGTAATTGAAACATGCCGAAATCACTTCGCGGTAATTCACTACCAAGGCATGTATCAGTAGGATATTTCGCAAAGCTTCGTGTCGAAGACTCACTAAATCCATCCATCGTAAGTTCTATCCTTATCTCAAATAATGAGACTCCTCGTCCAACTTCCACATCGTAAGCAAGTATATTGTCGGTAAGCCATCCATTTCTTTTTAGTTTGGAATGAAAGTCGCCAGGCGCGGTATACCGACGAGCAGATATTTCTGCAACGTCTTCGAATAACCAACCTTTTTTCCGTAGATGGGATTTCAGCGATCCGGGGCCTCCGTAGCGAAGTAAGTGTCCAATGAAATTGAATGGCTTCACGCGCCAAAGAGGAGTTTGCCAGGGTACAGGAAACGTGATTGTAACTGCATATGCGCCATCAGTTTTCGCCCTAACATGTATGATTTTCTAATGAAATTGAGGCGTCAGTTTAGGACAGTATGTCACGGAGGTAAAAATAGCATACGCCAAGCTCTTCCTTTCCGTACGGCTGGTCGAGAAGTGGGGTAGGGTCCTTCCCACGATTCGGAATTGATGAAGAGCATTTCATGATCAAGTGGGTGAGCTCATCGAGAGATTCTTTACGCGTCGGTCAAAATCTCGCTCAGCTTTAGTTATAGGACTATACGAACCTTTACCAATCAATGCCAATTTCATGCGCCTTGCGCAATATTCCTTCTCCCACCATCCGACCAATCTCTTCCTTATTTCCACCATTGCCGCATTTGAGTCTAACGCATCGTCATCAGCGAGTTTCTTTCTTTTAGGACTCGTTCGTGCGATCGAGTTTCTATAACTCTATTTGTCTTCATTCAATATATTTTCCACATGCCGTTTTGGGTAAACTCACCTTCCATCCAGACTGCTTTAACAATTCCTCGTTCCCACATCCAAACCTCCGTAACGGATGACCTGAACATGCGAGGATATTCCTGACTGAGGAAACTCTCCAGACATCACTGTTGAGGTGACTTGCATGATGAGAATTGTCCACCTCATCAATGTAATCCTCCAACCTCTCCAAGGTAAACTTTGGGCTGCGGAAATTCTCGGAGAAATGTTCCAGCACAACTCTCAGAGTTCTGGGATCTGTAGAAAGGAGGAAATCTGTGTTTGATCCGCTACTTTTGGTACACAAATCTGTAAAGTCGTGTTCGGAGTAATCTACCGGCTATAAGACGGAGGAATTTGAGAATCGAATGGGCTACGTTATAAGAAGGTGCGTTACAATGTCACTCTCGTAAAATTCCTGGAATTGATGGGTTAAGATATGTTATGACATTATATCACGGATTAGAACCATACCGCATATAGCGCATCCTCGCACAACCTTGCCAGGCCGGGCATGTCGTCCTAGAAACCACACCCCCATCAATCGACACTCGACCACAAATCAAGATCGCTACCACTCACCGGATCATGGAGATGTCCTGTGGCGACACTCAAGTTCATGGCAGCTGTACGGATACTTATATCATGCACGAGGATGGCTTCGAGTCCATTCTCGAGACGGATCAAACGATATTCTCCATTGTCTCTCGCACGCTTCTTTATAGGCTGTACGTAAACGTAGTATGCTTCAATATCGCCTTTGGCTGGAACAAATTTCCAGTCAACGCAGTCGCTTTCCACAGGTATACTCGCGTTCAGCTTCGAGTCCTGCATGTAAGGAGCAACAGGTAAGTCGTGAAATGACTTCACACTGGACAGCTGGTAGGGAATGGGGACGCAAACATTGCAAAGACCTAGCCATGCTTTGATAGTCTGGGGGACCGGAGACTTTCCTTTGAACGGATATATTAATTTTCGGCGTCCTTGAGAATGCTAGAATTAAATTTTAATAAAATCTGGAAGGAGCAGTCTTCCAACAAACCTATGTCGAGTAATCTTTTCATTTGTGGCGCATTCGCCGTCAGACATGGCAAGCGGCTAATATTTTACAGCGCCCAGGTGTCTGGGCACTTAAACCGTGGGCTCAGAGCAAAGTACGATGCAAAGTTTCTGTATGCGCTTCGCCCTGAAAATACGAGCCATTTAGAATGTATTCAGTGTGGACTTGGTTTTTGAGTGAAAGAGACATCTCTGCAGAGTACTAGTGGAAGGGAAAAGACAAAGCTATATGACCTGTAAACTGCAATTCGTAAGCACGTTTCCTTAACGGGGTCTCAAATAAACTTCAGCCAATAAATGAGGTGGCACATATATTGTCGTCCTTTGCTCATCAAGCACAGAGATGCATTTGACTGTAAAGACCAGAGACGGGTTCCAGTAGACATTTACGTTTTGTTTTACTATCGTACCCTCCACACTGCTGTATATGTATAAACTATGAGCGATTCTTTTTTTCTAGCACAACTTTAGTAACTAGCTGTATCTACTACACGTCTCCCAATAGGACCAAGCCCGCATAGACAATAATTAGGCGACAAAAAGAACATGAGCGATTCATAGAAAGTATGAGAATAATTTATGCGGGCATACGTGCGTACTGTGCTCTATGGGTGATCACTTTCTGTCAATCTGTATCAGGGACCACCTAATTTAAGCTAATATCATTAAGGCTAACAGATTGGTATAATATAAATACGTAACATATGCAGGAATTAGATAAGTCGCGACAGAAAATCAAGATACTGCAGACATTCCAGTAAAAGGACCTACAAACCCGAGTCCGAATCCAAAGCACCGCCGACATGTCGACGAACCAGAGGCTCCCAACAGTCGTCAGTAATCTGCATATGCTCACCCTGACATATCTCCAACGAAACGCGCCCACGTTCATCAAGCGTGTGCAAGCCGAAGGTATCAGCGAGGTAGGTGGGTTGAAGATGCATGGGTATTATAGTCCTATCCCTCATATCGCTCTCATCCCATAACGATGTTGGCGGAGCGTACGAACCGAACCAGGCGGACTCCTTCGGTACGACCGTCCTGTCTTCGGAGAACAAAATGAGCACAAGGTTGTTCAGTCTGTTGAGGTTGATAGCGTAGGAATCGTTAATGTTCTCAGATATCTCGTTGTTAATTGATGTGAGGAATTTATTGGAGGCAAAGTATTCGGGCAGGCGATCTGGGTCGCGGAAGTACTGTGCCTAGTAAGAAACAAGGGCGTCAGCATCAAACGGAAAATATGAAGGAATGAGGGAGGGTTATCACTCACTTGCACGAGATGAGTTTGTGCATACTCGTTGTAAACACCCGCCTGCGCCGCCTTTCGCGCTATGTTGCAGAACAAGTCATAAGGCCGACAAAGTGGCATATCAGCAACGCCCATATGTTGTGATCCGAATGTTAATAGATTGTTCACTGGTGGGTCGTTGTACCGTTCCACGTAAGCTCTTAGAAACTGGCCACCTACACCAAAATTAATCAAAAGATTATTATTAGTTAACGCCGCGAGTTAAATCAAAGTAGCAATTTTGCACCTTGAGAGAAACCAATGGCATCAAATCCGTTTTTCAGCTCCTCGATGTCTGCCAGTTGTTCCGTAACAAGTTCGATTTGCTCGTTGACATTCCCAAAGAACCCTGCACGTTGGTCTGCATCAAGGTTCTTGTCAATGTATACTGAATGGACGAAAAGTCCCGGATGGACGCCTTGTACGAGCTTGCCGAATTCGAGCATTCCCGGGGATGCATATGAGTCGCCTTCGTGAAATTACGAAACGAATCATTTAGTGCTGTCTGTTCTGCATCAGAAAGGAGTTCACTCACCAAGACCGTGCCATAAAACAAGCGGCCGGATGTTCGACTCGTTCTTCTTCAATGAATTAGCATCAAGTGGGATTTGCACCGCATATCTCGCAGGGTAAGACAGCACACAAAGTGGCGTTGCTGCAAGAGCAGCTGCGAAATACAGTTGACTGCGCATCGTTGCGGACTGCAGGCAAGGAGCGTTAGGGGATGCGTGTGCACGTGTCCTCCAGCACATGGGGTCACGTGGGCATTAAAGACAAAGAACACTTCCGTCTCAACGGTCTCATGTTATCGATCAGCGGGATCAACCGCGTTCGTGTTGGGCGTATTATTAAGTTGGGATCTGACGCCTGATCTACCGCTCGAAGCCTAAATAACCCCTTTTTACTATCTGTTTTATGATCACTACTGTGTTATGGCATTATGTCGAAAGCAAGGCTGAATCGCGTCGTACGTTCACCGAGCCCAGGAACTAGCTTTAATGCGGACGAACATTCGGGAGGCTCCCGCTCACCGAGCCCTCCTCCCTCAGATTATGAGATCTTCCAGCAGTCGGATAGTGCTGAGGAGGACTTCGGGGATGATGCGGACCAAGAGTGGCCAGTGAGAGGTGTGATGAATGAGGAGATACTTCTAAATCACGAAAAGAGGTATGGATACAATTTATAAACCGTCTACGCATGTCGAGGCTTAAGTAAAACACTACAGATATCAGGTCTGTATACTATTTCCGCAGAAGAATTATTGTTGAAGAATTAGAATAGATTGAATGGGAAGGTTGGCAGCGTACCGATGGATCCAGCACAACTTGGACGGGCGCGCTTCCTGGCGTGGACAGGTTACTGGATACATGGGACGCATCTCGACAAAAAGACAGGAAACAGAAGTCGAAGATGGATTATGACATTGACCTCGCAGTATTGGACCAGTACATGCCACACAATATTCGTACCGCTGAAGATGCAGTTGCATATCGCGAGAAAAATCACCGAGCAAAGGGACGCCCGAAACTTTGGAACCAGTGGCTCGCGATGGATGCTCCGGATGCAGAGGGATCGGTGAAGAACGAGCCAATTGACTCAAGCATCCCGAATACGCCTACTTTATCAGTGCGGACGGAACCGCTAGAACGAACGAACGTTCGACCGTTGTTGAAACGAAAGCGTATTGATTCGGATGCGGCTAGTAGTCATGCCTCGAGCTCAAGGCTGGATGAGGAATCATCAACGCTTGCAGGATCTCCAGTAAGGGTTGACTAAAACTTGTGTGCACATCTAGCTAACGGGCTGATCTAGGCGCTGACGCACAAAAGGAGTAGCTCTTCCGTTGCTCCGCCCATACGCTCACGGCCCCGAGCAAACGATCAAAGGCGTTGGGAGAAATTAACTGAAGGGACAGGTGCTGCCAAGGTCACAGTCGTCAACGAAGTCGATGATGAAGAGTATCCTCCAGCTTTTTCAAATCTGCAATACTTGGAGAGCCGATGTACATAGTATGTTTTAAGTTCTCGTATCGAAATACGACCAAGCAAACAATTGTCTGTTCAGCGCAGCTGGTGTACCTGATCGAAATAGTGTTGAGAACAAGATGTTTCTACTCGGGTGTGAATGCACAGATGGCTGCAAGGATATCTCTGCTTGCGACTGCTTGGCAGAGTCACAATGCCGAGATGAGTATGATAAAATAGCACCGGCATATGACAAAAATGTAAGAATGGTGTTTATACTTCAAGTGTTTCTTGGTCTCATCTTGCTCTTGCTACAGGGTCTCTTCCTATTTAATCAACAACGAGAAGTCGTTGAATGCAACGAGGTTAGTAAAAACACCGAATTGCACTTTTACATCACTCACTATGACTTACAGAACTGCTCTTGTAATCGGACATGTAGCAATACAGTTGCACAGCGGCCGAGGAAGGTGCCAATAGAGATCTTTAAAACTCGAAATAACGGCTGGGGAGCACGATCGCCGGTTGCCATACGAAAGGGAACAGTGCTCGGCTTGTACACCGGGTATGTCGTCGAGCACGTAAATGTATTCCTAGGTCTATCTTCCTGACAAGATGATTCTGTGTTCTCTAGGAAAATTATGTGAGCAAATGTTGTCTTAGCGATAAAGTCTGTCTTAATTAGCAACATAGGAAACGCGAGGACTTGGCTAACCTTACGAAGGATATGCGAGAATATACCTTTGACTTGGATATTCGTGATGATGATCCGGACCTTGAAGAACGATATTCTATTTGTGCATATGCGGAAGGTTCGTGATAGTGATCTTTAAGTGGACTATCTGTGACCTGAATTCCATTCACTAGGAAACTGGACAAGATTTGTAAAGTATGCACATTCCATGATTACCCATAAATGTGCACTAAATATCTACATCCGAAAAGTCATTCGTGTAGCCCTAATACCCAAGCGTATTCAGTCGTCTTCGACGCTCCGTTGGAAGTAAGTCCATTAACAAATGTCGTTCAGTAAATTGAACCTGATGTTGATATTCTTAGGCAAACATGCCATATATCGCATTCGTCGCTTCAAAAGATATACCAGCAAGGAAGGAGATCACAATAGACTACAATCCGTCCGCATCTTGGAAGCGTACTAAGAAGTCGACGAAGATGAAAGCGGGGGCGACGCGCTGCAAGTGTGGCAGCCATGATTGTCGAGGATACATCTGAACCATTTACCTATTCACCTTTTGTATACATATTTTCACTTGGGCTGCTCGTTTTGGATACTATTCTATTCATTGGGTTTTTTGTATACTCGGTAGTTTAAATTTATAAACCAATTGAAAACTCCTCACCCCAACGATGTTACGTAAAACACTCACTTTAGTCAAACAAGATTTCTTCAGCAACGGCCGCGCCGCCGTCCCCAGTGTCCCCATCGTCATTGCTGCACGCTTTTCCTCGCCCCATCAACCCCACCCTCAACCCCAGGACTTTCGACTTTCGCTATCACATAGACTTTGCTCTTTTTGACAACATGTCCGGTGCAGCAGCTTCAGCAGGAGCCTCGAAATTCCAGGCTTTTATGAACCATCCGGCAGGTGCGTGCGTGTTCTGGTTCTTGAATCTTCGTTTGCCCCCGGGCGCTTCTCGGTCTTAAAAAAATGCTATCTTTTGCTGGTCAGGGATTTATAGACTTTGGTTCTGATGCATGATGTTATTTTGTTTGTTTAGGACCGAAGACTGTGTTCTTCTGGGCTCCAATGATGAAGTGGTGCCTTGTTGCTGCTGGGGTGAAAGATCTTAATCGTCCGGCTGAGAAGCTTAGTGTATCGCAGAACGTCGGTACGTACTCTCCAATATCTTGTCTTCACGGCATACACTAATGCATACACTCTCCACGTCCTTTCGATGTGTCCCACGCGCGATTACAGCTCTCGCCGCAACAGGTTTCATCTGGGTCCGATACTCATTGGTGATCACGCCCATTAACTACAGTTTGGCTGCTGTGCGTATCTTTGTCTATATCTCAAAGCCTCTCTTTGATTACCTTTTCTTACTGGCTTTGATCTTTGGCATAGGTGAACTTCTTTGTGGGCTCAACAGGCCTTGGACAGCTGTACAGGATCTGGGAGTAAGTGTTATGTTTGTGTTTCGTATAGGGCCATCGTTTCATTAGAAATGACGAGTTGATGATGCTGATGAAATGAAATTGATATGTAGTTACCGGAGAACGCACCCAGAGGCTCTTGCTAATGCTCCTGCCCCGAAGGCAGAGTAGATTACGATACCGTTTGCAATACCATCGAGTGTGGCGTGAGGATAGTGATGTTTGGCTGTTGTGTTGATGATGATACATTGATAGCAAAATTGTTATTGTACATGAGGTTAATGCGGGGTTCTCGGATCGATGTTATAACCTATATTGACATGGTGGGATTATGTGGTGGCGGCGAATGAGAGAACGACTAAATAGGGAGAGCGAAAACTTCAACTTGCTGAAACCATAAAAATACAAATGAGGATGGCCGGAGATCTGGAGCCCTGGAGCTCGGAACGTCTATACCGTACTATAAACAAAACAGACCAAAGATAAATGAATGAAAAGAGGGTGTTCAGGTCATCGTGAAGCCGTCTTCCGTCGAGAAGAAGCTTTCGACTTGCGGTTCGGCTGCTGCTTCCTTGTCTGCCCTCCTGCGCCTGAACTTTCGTTGGTCGTGTCGCCCACGTCGGGGCTTGTAAGGCTATCGAAGAAGTTCTTTGCGTTTGAGAGGATGTCGAAGCCTGTCCCGCCCATTGCGCGACCCGCGAGCCCGGCGACGGACTGGATGAAGCGTTGTGCGTCTGACGCTGCGTCGCCTTGTCCGTTTCTCCCTGCTCGCTGTTCGTCATACCGCCACTGCTCATGTGCGGTGAAAGATTCGTACATACGTGGTCGTTGACGCGTGTTCCTTGTTGACCGGCCTCGTGTGCTTGCAGCAACAGGCGTCCCTTGACCCTGTAGCGACTGCCAGAATCCACCGAGAGCGCCTCCAGTCTGTCCGCCGTTTGTACCAGCAAGCCATCCAGCAGCCCCGCCGAGTGCGCCAAGGATGAGCACCCATTTGACGAGACGGAATGCCATGCGGACCATGAAACTTGTAGTTCGGTAGAGGCTGAGAAGGGTGTAATATGCGGTGAGGAAGACTATGAGTGGAGGGAGAAGTTTCTGTGCGTCCCATTCCCATGGCTTCCAGGAGGGTAGGGCAGATACGAGTGAGAAGAGGCCGGACAGGAGCATGAGCCCATAAGAGAGTACGGTGAAAAGGGTGTCATATAGAGAGGACGGGAGATGCTCCGAGAGGTAGTCAAGCAGAGGATCGAGGAAAGCGGGCAGGTCCTGTGGACGGACGTTGTCCATCGCTATGACGGCGGGAGGAGAGTGCCAGTGTCAGTGCCGGGCCAGGTGCTGGGGCTCTGGGACAGAGAGCGGGTACGTGTCCGAGCGTGTGCGGCTAAGCCGTGGGTGCACGCGACTTGCTACTGAATGGCAATTAAAGTTCACACGTAAGCAGACAAGGTTTGATGATCTGTTCGAATATGGATAAAGGTGTAGACGGCATCGAACAAATAAGTACAAACTCTATATTGCATTATATAAAGATTCGTTTCTCTCTTCCCAACCCAGCTTTTCCTGGGACCTACCCTTCTTCTTTGACGCTCACCAGTCCCTCCTCTTTGCTGTCCCGTCGTCCCTTTGTCCCTTCACTCAACACTTTACCCCCCACTCATCACTACTATAATCTATCATGGCATTGAAGCGCAAGCTCGTTGACGACGCATCTGCTCAACCTGTATGTTTTATTCCTACCATATAAGGCAATCCGCGTATATAAGGTTGATCAATGACCCGATTCTTGTGACAGTCCCTAAAGCAGATGAAGCTCGTACCCTTCCCGTCCTCCGAACAAAGTCTCGACATGGACATGGACGCACCAATGTCCGACTCTCCCTCCATGGACATTGACTTTCCTGCTGGCTTTCACTCGCGTCTACCGTCAAGCGCGTCGTCGGACACTGACTACTCGTCAGATGCTTCCACTTCTTCCCGTACGTCTCGTCTATTTCTGATGCCACGCGAAGTTCACGGGTCTTCATTTCAGCTGCTTACCCTATCTTTGATCTTTATCCAGCTTCCGACCCGTCGATATGTCCACCACCAGTCAACGGGCGTACCTTCTCAGGACTCGGCTTCTCCCACCTCAGGTAAGAAGAAACGCGCCTAAGGGCGCTGGTTGCTTCATGTGTTCTAACATTTGCTGATCAAGTGTTGCTCCTTCAACTATTACTCGTGACCGCCTTATCTGTCGTGGATGCCGTTTCGATTATTAATCTTTTCAGGTCAGACTGCAAGCAGCTCCCGAAACTCCGTGTTGCTTGCGGCGCCGGTCCCAGTGGCAACCGTTCAATGTGGGGCCTTTGCGAAGAATGCGGCGCCATTCAAATGCTCGACTCGTGAAGACATTTCGCCACACCGCATTCTGACAAGTCTGGCAGCTTTAGTCTCTTCAAAATCCCCTAATCCTTTTTCGCAGTTTCTCTGGTTTATCTTCTCTTTGCTCTGACACGACTTCAACAACTGACAGAATTTCGATTTCGACTACTGGTATCAGCATTTCAACCCTATTATCGACACCATCGACATCCGACAGTAAAAAAAACTCAATGTCAACATTTCGCCACACGACAATCACTTTCGCCTTACTGTCAACACTTATCTTCGACAGCCCTATTTCTAAACTGACAAACTTGTACCAGCTAGTACCAGCTAGCGACACACCGACTTCAGCAGACGCCTTCGCCACCACCCTCTTGTCGACCTCTCCCTCCCTCTCCTGCTCCTCCGCCCCCGTCCCCCTCCTACCAACTGCGACACCACCCTCCTTCCTCGGACCTCATATGCAATGTACATGCTTTCCGTCGCTACATTGTGTAACTGCATATGTGGTCTGCTCGCCATTGTCTGCTCAAAAGTGCTGTCCCGTCAGTTCCCCACATATTTATGCTTTGGTAGTATTTTTGGACTCTCTGTTTTCCTCTGTTATTGCTATCGTGCTCTGTTCATGTATGTATGCGACTGCTCCTCTATGGCCAAAATAAACGCTTAATTATTTTGGCTCATAAAAATGCTTGTGTGTTGGTGTGAAACGTGCGAGTCGAAGTTTGGACTAAGAAAAAGAGCACGTGCGAGATCCAAGTGTTGGGACGCTGCTCCCAGATCCGCTGCAGACGTATTTAGATAGTAGCTCGCATGCACGCGTAGATGCGCTCCGCTTGTCCACTCACGTCTTCATCTCTTGTCTTTCCCTTTCACCCCGCCCCTTAATCATCTAGATTTTAATTCTGTCGCTATGGCTCTCAAGGATAAGGACAGTAGTGAGCTGGCCACTCCAATCTCCACACAATCAAACTCGTCAGTGGGGCATAATGTTCTCGAGCCCGAGCAGAACGGCGTAGAACCAGAGGCAGACTTGACTGCTGTTGTCCCCGACACCGGCGAGGCCAGTGACGGTGGCAAGCTCAAGATGATCGTTCAACTCCTGAAGCGTTGCCTGGGTGTCAAGGATCTTGCGGCAATGTACGTGTTCTCAGCTCTTCGGTTCACGGTGCGAGAAATTGATATATGACGACTCTCTGGGCTACCTCTCGCTCATCGCTCATTACGACTGAATCCGACCGGACTGAAGGCGACTGTCGTTACCTGCCTCTCTTCTCGAACCTGTCCCCAACTTAGAGTATTGGCAATACTTGGACCGACCTGATCTCTTTGTTTCGTAAGTGATTGCCAAAACCCCTACTGCTGGATGGTACTCAATACCTCGTCTCCCATCGTTAGTATTAACGACTCAGATGACCCTCTTGAGCGCATGCTCGCTGTCATTCGCTTCACATTCACCAAGGACCTCAAGTTCATAGTAGGCTATCCTCCTGATATGCGCGTCCACGTAAAACTTAACCCTTCTACAGAGAGGCAAAGTCGTCAAACCATACAACTCCGTCCTTGGCGAACACTTCCGTGCACACTGGGATGTGCTTCCGGTGGAGTACCCACCTGACCCTCTACAAGCGCCCGTTCATCGGCAGCATACCACGTCGCCCGTGCCGTCGGCAGACCCCTCCGCGGTCTTCGGAAAGGGGCCAAAGGACGAGAGTACTCTATCTTTCCGTTCCTCAAAGAGCGCTGGTTCCGCCAAGAATAAGAAGCGGGCATCTTCGATCTTTGACTTTGCCACTGCACGCGTCACGCCGCTCCCCAAATCTCCGGGTCCTTCTTCTCCGGATGTCACTCCCACAGTCAACGGCACCGTAGAATCGAACCTTGCTGCGGGGGTATCTAACCTCAGCCTTGGAAATGCGTCGGGTTCGTATGACTCGGGGATGTCGGGAGATGCTGATGATTCCGAACGAGTACGGGTTGCGTTTCTGACCGAGCAAGTGTCGCATCACCCGCCTATTAGCACCTACTACGCCACATGCCCAACGCGCGGCGTCTCGTTGATGGGTATTGATCAAATAAGTGCGCGGGTCTCCGGAACCGGGGTACGCGTCGCGCCAGGTGCACTGAATAAGGGTATTTTCATGCGAATTGATTCTGGACCAGGAACTGGCGAGCAATATCAGGTCACGCATCCAACTGCTATGGTAAATGGATTACTGCGTGGTAGTTTTTACGTTACGGTTGGTGAATCGACGATCATCACTTGTACCGGGATAGGAGGTGAGGAGAAGGGAAAGGAAAGATTGAGAGCGGTTATTGAGTATAAGGAAGAGGTCAGTCCGCGTCTTGATTGACTCCTTTGAGTAAGCGTCATACTGAATCCTTCTTGTAGCCTTGGCTTGGCACACCCAAGTTTGCGGTAGAAGGTGTCATTCATACGTATCGCGAAGGGGACGAAGATTACAAGGACTGGATTAAAGTGAAGCATGTCCCACGGAGCGCAACAAAGGTTTACTTCGATGGGTCTTGGCGGTCAAGAGTGCGGTGGCGGCGTGCGGATGCATCGGCTGACGAGGAACAAGCAACGCTGATTGACGTCTCGACGTTACTCGTAGTACCGAAACGTGTAAGACCGTTAGAGAAGCAGCATACGTATGAGAGTCGGAAGTTGTGGCAGAACGTGACGAGTAATCTGCTTGCGAAGGAGTATAGTGAGGCGACGCGTCATAAACATGCGATTGAACAGCGGCAGAGGGATAAAGCTGCTGAGAGGAAGAAGAAAGGCGAGGAGTACGTTATTTTCTTTGTCTTTGTTTCTCTCTTAGACTGACGAATTCGTTATTACTTTCTTTAAGATTTATTCCAGCGTTCTTCGAGAAGGACATCGACTCGGGTATACCAGTGCTGACTGCTGAAGGTCAAAGGGTACTTGAAGAAGAGCTGAAGACGGTAGACGGGGAGACCTAACCCTCATTGAGAACAACTTTCCGTCTCGTTAACTCTCTTGCACCCTCCATGCCGTTCGCTCGCGATACATCCATCAGCATCAGCAATTCGTTATTGCGCATATACCATCACCATCACCACCGCATACACCCACCCCGTATATACACGAACGCCTGCATCGACTCCTTTATTTTCGTCTCTTTCGCCACTTTCCGCATTTCTTTTTACTTTTTACTCGTTTTTTTTTTCTTACCCTTCTGATTTCTGCTCTTGTCGTTCCTGGTTCCTCTTTCTTTTTCCTCCCTTCCCTTTTCCTTCTATATAGATCAGATATTGCTCGGGTTGATGTCAATTAGATAGAGTGGAAGTAGAATGTAGGTAAGAGATTGAAGTAAAGTATTTCAAGAAACTTTAGAGAAAGGGTTTGTGCATTCGTAAGTTTTCAAATTGTTAGCTCTGCGTTCACAGTAGCGTGTCTCTCGTCCGCAGAGTGACTCGTTAGGTTCACTCCAATTTGGATTCGATTTGATAAGATGAGGCAAAGTGAGGTACATTATTATTATTGCTCGCCACGCAAATGATGATCAAGGCTCAAGATTCGACGCCACGCTAGCACTAGCAGGACTTTGCCAAATGAATGTGGCACAATCTCGTCAACTCACGTCAGCTTTCGAAAATGTGAGAACATCATTCCATCAAGTCATTTTCAATTTATTGTATTCTAGTAAAATAAATCCCAGACGTTATTCTATCTTAAGCTCAAGACAATCCACTTGTCTCTTTAACAAACTTCTATCCTCTTCTTATTAATGGAACCCATTTGATTCTATGTAAAACCAGAACAATGAGACACAGTACTACAGCAAAATAAAGAATCATTAGAACTCACGAATGTTACCAAGTTCTTCATCTAGTTTTTTATAAGCATCTTCCGGAGATGCCTGTTCACCCGAGGATGCTAATGGAGCTCCAGATCTGGTTGTAGCTATATAAAATATAGAAGTGTAGAAGAGATATGAGATTAGAGGGCTTTTTGGATCATGTTCTGTTAATGCTTACCAGTTACTTCACATTTATTTCCTGGTTTTCTTTTATACTCAACTTTGACATCTGGGTGTTCTTTATTGTGAATAAAGAAAGATGGTAATGGTAAAGGATAGTTTTAGTGAGTGTGCTATTTTCTTTTCTCTACTAGAGACTTGTGAAATTACCTTTGTGTATCTTTTCAATTAGTTTAGCAGTTTTGTCAGGCTCATCCATTGAAGCTTCAATAAAAGTCGATAGGGTAGAGAACTCTAGACACTTGTATACTAGTTAGAGGTATGAATAGTAGTATGGTAAGACTATAAGAGATAATGCATACTGTTATTTATAGAGGCCTATATTGCTTTGTTGCAGTCTCAATATTGTATGCAAAGTTAGTTAATATTACTTAATTTAGTGTGGTGGGAAAGAAGTGATGGGAACATTCCTTTGCTTTCATGTATTACTTTTTACAATTTCCTTGATTGAGCTGTACTTTATCTGGAAGAACTATCACAATAAAGGAAAATACACACTTGTCTCAATTCTCCATAGTACAGTCAAATATGCTATAACCAAATGATATTAGCTCAGACCAGATAACCAGCCTCTGCCCCTGGCCGAAATGCAATATTAAAATACACAATATTGCAACATATTGATAATTTGCATATCCTAGTATTATACATATATTCTTCTGTATCTCTGTCTTGTTTAATATACAGTAAGGCTTGCCTGCTCTTATCTGACTGAGTGTTACAACAAGAAATGCTAAATAATAGCCTTGAAGCCTTGTCTTGAGAGTGAGACAGTTGCTAACATTAAAGATAGTAGAGACAGAAAAAAAATTGACTGGTACAAAGACAAGTAAAGGTAATATGCATTGGCTCATCATAAGTACTAGTAGTCAGTTACATTCTGATTCAGATTCCAATCACAATTCAATAAGACAGGGAAAAGACTAAAAAGTAAGGTACATCATTCTTTGTCTGCCACATAATTGATGGGCAAGATTTGACACTACACAAGCATGACTTTGCTAAATGCCTGTGGCACAATCTCATCCATCAACTTTGATGCCTCATGTCTACTTTAGAAATGCATCAATATCAGTTTCTTAAGCTACTCTCAGTTTTATTGTATTCTCCAGCTAAATAGATACCAGTCATTATTCTATCTTGAATTCAAGTCTACTATCTACTTGTCTCTGTTGTCTGAGGAAATTCCAAATTTCTCTTTTCTCTTACTATTTCTCACTTGTTTCTATATAGTAATATAAAGCCAGAGTGATAAGAGACAGTGTCATAGATACAGATAATTGTATATTATATAAAATTCCTTACCAGTACTCTTATCACGAATATTACAAAGCTCTGTATATAGTTGTTTATACGCATCTTCCTCCGATGACTGTTCACCCGACTTTGCTATTATACCTCCACTTCTGTTCTTAGCTGTATAAAAGTGTAGAAGGAAGAAAGAATATGAGATAGGAGTTTTGGGCCTTTGGACTTTTAGATAGTGTATTGTCAATATTTAGTACTTACCTTTTGCTTCATACTTTCCTGGAGGTAGTCGATTGAGTCCGTCAACCTCAATTTCAGTGACGTCCTTGAACTCTGTATTTGAAATATAGAGAAAAGGTATTAGTAAAGATTTTTTTTAAAATCCTTTAGAGTAGAGACTGGTAAAGTTACCTCTGTGTATCTTTATCATCATTAGTGTAGCTTTATCAGCCATGATTGTCTTTCAGGATTCTTTGATAGCAGTTTATAAGTAGGTCAAAGAATTCTGGACAACCTTATAAAGGTATTAAGTAGTAGTATAGTAAGGAGTAAGAAGATGGGAGATAATGCTTACTACAACTTAGGACTTGAGCCTTTTATTACTTTACTTTCTTAAATCCTTAAACCTTAAAACTGATGCAAAGTATAACTATAGTGCTTTACTCAGGAGATAGGAATAGGCAAAGATATGGGATAAGGGGTTGACCTTAGTATAGGGAACAAAGTACAAAGATGAGGTTACAAGTAAATACTGATTACTCTTTTATAATATATGGGTTACATATAATAATATGTGTATAACTTTAAGAGGTTGTAGTACAAGACTGTGCCAGTATTTGCTTCACAATATGCAAGAGAGTTGTACAAATAGCTTCGGTTCTGAAGGTTTTCACTTTTGCATGTGTGTGTGTTGTAGACAAGGCTCTCCTGTTCTTATATACGTGTCTGACTGTTACAGTGAATGAATGATCTATCGAAACAAAATAGAAAATATATTTAAAATATTTATATTTAGGTACTATAGATATTCATCAACACTTCCTATCAAACACCTAACACCTAAAACCAAATCTAGCCTCGTCTCGATAACATTAAAGGATAGTAGAAACAAAAGAGAAGCAACCGGTAAGAAGACAGTTAAATGTAAGAGTAACAAATGCAAAGAGTAACTACGATGGATACTATGAGATGTCTGTCGTCGTTGTGCAGCTGTGAACCTGGTTCCGGTTCTTCTATCTATACAATGAGAAATATATATATGTTGTATTTATATCTTGCGGGTCAAGCGTGAAAGGATGAGGTATGAGTGCGTCAAAAGTTCCAGGATGACGGGTGAGAGTCAGAGAAGGGGGAGATAGACGAGGATCTTCTTCTTGTCACGAAAAAAACTACGCGAGCAGGAGTTCCTTGACGAATTCGTACGTGAAGAACCTTCAAGGAAGAAAAAATCAACTTTAGTACTCTTGGATACAAAAAAGGAACAACAAAAGGGACGTACGAAGTCGCAATACTCGGTGCAACTTTCACTACAACAACAATTAAATAATCAGCACCCATCACTCCAAGGAAGAAAAATATTCAACGAAGAAAGAGGGACACATACACAAATTCGGCCAAAGCCCCTTATACAACCCCCTCACACCCTCATGTCTCAAAATCCATCTCAGTGCATCAACCGCACCTCTATGCCTCACCCCACTACTAAGCGTCTTCATCCCCGTCACCTGCATCTTCCTCCTAAGTACATCCATAGGATACGTTAACGTCTGACTTATACTCCCCGCAAGCGCTCCACACGCTAATTTCCTTGGAATCGTAGCAGGTTTCCCTGGAGGAGTGATGATACCACGTAGAGCTTCGTAGGCAGCGAAGTTGATACCGACGTAGGGTGCGACGCCGAAGGCTGTTGCTGGGAGACCTCTGTACAGGGCAAAGAAACCGCCTTCTTCGGCCATTACTTTGCGGGTCATGCCGAGCATTGTTAGGTGGGCAGGTTTCCGATGGGCTACTAGGGTGGAGGTAGCGGTGACAGTGGCGGCGGCGGAGGACGAAGAGGAAGAGGTGTGGTAGGCGGAAGCAGCTGCATACGCGCGTACGGGTTGGCTGCCGACAGTTGCACTACTTGACGTTTGAGTAGCAGATGCTTGAGGAACAACCGGTAGAGGTGGTGTTGGTGTTGGTGTTGCCGAAGCAGCAGCAGCAGCAGCGATGGAAGAAGCCGTTGCTATCGAAAGACGAGATCGGACGAGGTCTAATGGGTAGGTAGTACCTGATGAGAGTTCAAGGGTATGAGCTTATGAGCTTATTCCGCCCTGCAGCGTGTCAAGGATAAAAATAGGTATGCCACATACAGACAGAGGTAATGCCAGCTAACGCTCCGGCAAGCAATCGCGTGGGGGTATCGAGTTCTTTCGCACCGTATGCCGTAAACCACTAACAACAGGCATTAAATCTATCCTTTTTTTGCGTAAAGAGAATAGGAGAAGTGACTGCGCATACCTTTTTTAGTTGCTCGTAGGTGGTGAACTGGACTGCGCTATACGGAACGATACGTAGGCAGTTGATACCATTTCCTCGCATAAAACCCTTGAAACCCTCTTCTTGCCACATGCGCACGAGGCTACGCCATACACCGCGGTATGCTTTGTCCGGAGTATCCGGCTGGACTTGCCTATTGAATCGAAGGTCAGCAAAAAGTACTCGAGAAGAGGAGTATGTATGTATGAGGCGCTAATACTGACTGGATGATCTTTAACCGCTCGAGCGGACTGACGACTGTGCGAGATACGGCGCCTGCGACACCACCTGCGATGAAGTAGGAGGAGACTTGAGGGCTGACTATGGAGGTGAAAGAGAAGCGAGGTTTCTGCTGTTCGTCTATTAATCGAGTATCTGTGGATGAAGAGGCGACGACAGGAACTGCTGCATTTGTTGATTGTGCCACTGCGGGGTGGCGAGCCCCGACTAGCGAGGGCAGCTGTTGCTGTTGTCGAGTGTCTAAGGCAGGCATGGGTGTTATAAGGATGAGAGGAGGGAAGAGGAGAGAGAGGAGAGAGATGGCATGTGCGTGGAGTGGTGCTGGGAGCAAGAGGCTGTACTACGACTGGCCAGACGAGGCCCGACTTGCCGTTTTCGTACATGCACCACAATTTTTCGCCTCATCTTTCCTTTGCACGTGCTGCACCACCAGGAGGCAGCGGCCACTTCTCATCCCTCCGTTTCATCGTGAAAAAAAGCATCATCTGCTGCTGATGATGATCTCTATACAAGGTCATCAGGGTCCACTAATGGCTCTAATTCAGTTGTATAAATCGTTGTTGCATGCATTGTTGTATTCGATCACCGCACTAACCTGTTTCTACTTCTCCCTTGCTTCATATAAATTGCACACTTGGTAACATGCAGCAGCCCGAGACGGAGACAGTGGGGCCATATATCGGTAGCATGTAGACTCTGAGATTGTGCTGGAGCGCTAAGCCGGCATGCCCCACGCACATATTTATTTATTATTGGTAGAATTTGAGTGATGAAGTGTGTGACTCGTATCAATAAAAATTGACTACCGACGACGGGGGCACAAAGATGCTGAGAAGAAGGGATTTGTGTGTACTTTTTGAGAATAGCAGCCGCTGATTGGGTTTCGGAGCCTCTTGGCCATTGTGGTTCGCCCTCGAGGGGAGTTGGGTGGTTGTTGTAACGACCACGATCATATCTCTGCGCTGCCCCTCGCTGTTGCTGACGACGAGCAACTGAGGCGGAGAGTGACCAGTGGAGCGTAGACTGTGGCCGAGTGCGATTTGCGCACAGGATCTGCATTTCTACTCTACACTACTCTATCATAGCACACGGCTCATCGGCTCTTGCCCGTCGCTTCCTCAGTTCCTGCCCCATCTTTTGCTTTCTCTCTCCACAACCACTCTCATACTTACTCTCTCCTCTTTTTCTCTCCCTGTCATCGACGGCCGCTAAGTGGGACACGCGCTGCAGCATCTGACACATTCATGGTCACAGACACAGTCTAATTGGTATGTCTGCGCAGATAGTGCTACTTTGAATGTGCTAATGATGACATCTGCTCCGACTAGACCTCGCGTTCGAGAACGACCTCGTTGTCGACGTCCTCTGTCATCATCACCCCTTCTTTCTTTGATATGCACCGCGATACAGCCACAAACCAACATGCGCACAACGCGAGTTCGCCTTTCACCTCACCTCCGAGCTCCGCGAGGGGCCTTTTCTCCCCTGCTCGTCGCCCTCCTCCTCTGACAACTTCCGCCATGGGTCAGGCGGAGAGCTCTCTCACCAACTCAGAGCAGCAGCAGCACCAGCTGCCACCTCCGCCTTCACCACAACCGACTAGCAAATTGAGGTTTGGATGGCCTGGCCGGAGGAAAAAGTCAGAGGACTTGACAAAGATCATGGGCGCACCGACGGTAGCATCCACGCCGTCGCCATTGGCTGCGCCACCGCCGCCTCCCAGCGCTATGGGCAACACTACAAGAGGACGGGAGCTTAGCCGAACAGAAACCAACGTGTCCTCGGTCGACAGCCATTCTGGGCTTCACCTGCATGATCTCTCTCGGCCTCCCTCCCGAACATCCTCTGCGAAACAGCTCACGTTTCAATTCGCCTCGAATACACTCACCGCGCTCAAGGGAAAATTGAACGCTTCTCAGGCGTCTATTCATTCGCTTCGCACGGCAGCGACTTCGCCTACCACGCCCCCGCCGCCTCTGCCGCCAAAGCCCGACTTGTCCCGACTATCTTCCGCAACATCTTCACATAGCGAATCTTCTTCAGGAGACTGGGTTGCATTGGATCGGAGCAGCAAGCCGCTTCCGCCGTTCTCGACCACGGACATGTCGGCTCCCGTCACGCAGGCCGAAGCACAGCAGGAGATGGTCCCTACGGTAACAGAAGCATCAGTAGCATCAGTAGGGCATGACGTCAACGTGCCTCTGCGCAGAGAACGAGAACGCCGCGAAGATGCTGATACGCAGACGGCGAAGGACATCGCCGACGACTGGCGCAAGAGCGATTCGACGTTGCGGACCGTGCGCCTTGTTGGTTCTCGCACGCCACGACCGCTTTCCCTCGCTGAATCAACAAACTCCGGCCACACTGTTCTCCCGTCCGTGGGTGCAGGCTCACCAGCTGGAAATATGAATATGGGCGCAGGCAAGCGCCTTAGCGCACTCATGACTGATGCCGATTTTGGTCTCCCAGAGGTTGATAGCGAAGAGGATGAGGACGATGAGGACGAGCTCCCATTCGCTTCTGCGCCACCATCAGCCTTCAACAACTCGGCTCATAGTCTCCAACAGTACCAGCAGCAACAGCAACGACAACAAAGCCCGGGTCATTCTAGCTCGCGTTCCTCTTCTCCCGCGTCTGCACCCGGCTGTCAGCCACAAACTGCACCCAGACGTGGTTCCCTCTCCATCCGGATCGGCCGATTGTCAGGCTCCAAGGCTCGCACGTCTGAGCATGGCCACATGAGCGGTTCTGAATCCGAAGCACTCTCGTCGTCCGTGTCAACTCGCGATACTGGTATGGGTGTACTCACAGCGAACTCTTCGACTACTTCTGTCTCGTCTTCCTCGCCAGGCGCGAGTACGAAGGACTCACGACCTTCGATTGAGATTGCGTCGTCAGCGAGCATCGCATCCAGTATGAGCTCGGAGCAACGTCCGCATCAGTATGCGCAGTACAAAGCTAATTCGAAGCTCGATCCGTGGATTGCTCTGTCGTCTAACAACAACACTGCATCACAGTCGCAGGCGTCGCTGTCGACTTCTGAGTCTGTGTCTACGGGCTCGGTTACAGGAAGCATCAATCAGAACGCGGATGCTCAAAAGGGTGGCCATCCTCCTGTGAGCTTGAACACATCTAACGGCTCGACGCTGCGTCCTGCACACCAGCGCACTCGCCTACAGAGTATCCAGGCTCGTGGATTCCGACAGACAGCGGTAAGTCTGAGCGCGGGGCTGGCGCCTGCAGCTGGTTTTGCACGAAAAGCGGTCGATAAATTGGGCCGTGCATTAGGTGGAAGCTCGTCTAGCCTTTCAAACTCGGACGCACACGAGATGCCGGCTGGAGCTTGCAGTAGCTCTAGCCATACGTCGTCAGCATCGACCCCGAATGTACACGGGCAGTCGCAGCATGGACAGCACCATCGTCAACATGGGCATGGACATTTACCGGCTCAGCATCCTCCGTCGAGTGCGAAGAAGGCTATGCGTAGACACGGGGCGAGTCCTTCGGGTACTTGGTCTATCAACTCGAATACCAACTCGCACTCTGCGTCGCTGTCTGACACGGATGGGCCATCAGGACCAAACCTCGGTCGATGCTTACGCAGACCGCTTATGGGTCTTAATAATGGGAAAGGTCTGGCTTTTGGAAGAGAACTTGAGCTCTGTGTACAAGATACAGCTTGTGAAGCTGGCGTCGACTGTAGTGCAGACGGAATTGATCTTGAGGGTAGGAGTTTACCAGCACTTGTGGTGCGATGTGCGCAGCACATCGTCAAGTGGGGTGTTCAAGAAGAGGGTCTCTTCCGGTCCGTATTTCTTTCACTTTTTTCGCTTCGAATTCTTGCGGTCCGCTCACTGACTAGAAATCGTTTATCTCATAAATACAGAATTTCAGGTCGGTCAACTCATGTCTCGAAGCTCCGTGCAGAGTTTGACTCCGGCGCGGACTACGATCTGCGTGAGTGCGGACCTGGCGAGATCGACCCGCATGCGGTGTCGTCGATCTTGAAGGCTTATTTACGCGAACGTGAGTATATTTTTACCCTTAAATTATGTTTGCATTGACAGAGTGTCTAATTATTCTTAATTGACTGTCTATCACTACGCCGGATTGACGTGACGCCGCGTTGCCCATTCAGTTCCAGAACCGTTGTTGACACGCCATCTGATGCCGTATTTTGAGGCTGCGCTGGCAGCTGAGAACAATATGAACAAAGCGAATGATGCGCAGGCTTCCGGAGAAGGACGTAGTGGCAGTGGCATTGAGCGCGTTCGAGGACCTGGTCTACCATCCGGTCCGCGCGATAGCGTCCAAGTACGCAAAGCACCGTCCCTCTCGACGTTCGCAGTCCCCGCGCTTTCTCAACGCACGATATCAGCGACGTTGTTGAACGCGCTTTCAGTGCTCATTGCTCGTTTACCCAAGGAGAATCGAGACTTGTTAAGAACTGTGACGGAATTGATCTCGGCTACGGCAAGAGCGAGTCGGGAGACGAAGATGCCATTGAGCAATTTGTTACTTGTGTTTTGCCCGAGTTTGATGATGAGTCCGCCGCTTTTGAGGGTGCTTTGTGAGGGGAAGGATATCTGGGATGGACCGCTTGGAGATGTGAAGATTCCTAGTCTTTGTGAGGAGCCAGATTCCGAGGAAGAGACAAGCGAGAAAATGGAAGAAGAAGAGGATCAAGATGAGGAGAAGGCGAAGGAGGGAGAGGAGGAGAGGGGTAATGAAGGAGAAACGGGGTTGCATTCTCAGGGAACGATCCGTCGTTCTCCTAGGACGTCAGATGAAGCTACTCGCGAAAAGGTGGAAAGTGACGCAGCCGAAAAGGAGACTGAAACTACACCTACACCTCCTATCATACTACCAAGTCTTGTTCTTCCTCCCGATACGTCCCCAGTGTTGAACGGAAGGACGACTGCAGCGAGCTCACATACGAAGACGGATTCCTCGATTAGCGCCTCGGTTAATCTATCCTCTCCAGACGGTCTTTTACACTCACCTATCTCACTCAATACACCACCGTCTTCGAATCCCGAAAGCCCGTCGCCTAGCACTTCTATTCCACCCCCTCCTAGTACGGCTATGGCGAAGCCCGGACTTGACACGGCGGGATTGAGCACTAAGATGTTCGCGTTGCGCGCACAGTCTGACTTACCTTCGCCACTTTCGCCGTCCGCAGCGAAGAAAGCTGTACGGAAGTCGTTAATCGGGAACCCAGTTCCTTTCCCACTGGGTCTTGGAATGAGCAGGAGTAGCAGTGGAGGAAGTGCACCTGTTACGCCTGTTGAGCTAACTGGGTCAGAGAGGCTGTCGTTGACTTCGCATTCGTCGAGTAGTCCGAATTTAGGTGTTGCTGGGGGTAGTTCTCGTGGTTCTTCTTCTGCGCCTTCGCCTTCGGGGAGTTTGTCACCCCCGCGTCTTGGGAGAAGGAAGAGTAAGGCGTCGTTATTGGGTCTTGCGTCGAAGAGGTCTTTGTCTTCCCTCTTGGGTAGATCACAAGCCCAACCACAACAACAAATGGCGGAGCCGCTACCTCCGCAGATTACGATGAGGGAAGTGAGGGTGGATGAGTTTGGAATTCGAGGGTTGGAGATAGACGAGCCGATTAGACGGCCGTCGACGCCTTGTCCTGTGCTTGAGTTGCCTGTTGATACGTCGAGTATTCAGCTTGGACTTGGACTTGATCTTACGGACGAGCCGGAATCACTATCACAATCGCAATCGCAATTCGATGGCCAAGCTCATCCTTACAGTCAACCGCAGACCAAGAACAACGAAGCGGCCGCGCCGAGCAGGCCAAGAGTCCCCTCTCCCTCTCCTTCTCCTCTATCCTCTTCGCCCCACCCGGCAGCCATAGACCGCGCCGAGTCTTCTTCATCTGCAGTCACGACGAACTCGAATATCTCAAACACGCATTCGGAGTTTTATTATACGCCACCGACTTCGGCACGTGCGCTTGCTCCTGTGGCGCATTCGCTTTCTGTTGCGTCGAGTGTGAGTGAGGGAAGTAGTTCGGGGTCTTATAGTTTCTTGGATTTCAGTTTCGGCAATGGTGGTGCTAGTAGTGTTGGAGAAGGAGGAGATGGAGTGGAGGATTGGGTTGGGAGTGTGTTGAAGGCTGCTGGTGGCAGCTAGTTAGTGAGTGAAGGAGTGATTGACTGGTGGTGATTGTGAATGTGAATATGGATGGGGATTTTGGCTTTGGTTTTGGCTTTGGCTGATTGACTTATTATTTGATTGATTGATTGAATCTCTCGCTGCATTTTCTTTTCTCGTTTTCTTTCCTCTTACTTCTTGGTCTACGTCGCTCTCGATATCGATATTCACCATTTTTTTTCCATACTCATTTTTGATTCCACATTCATCGTATCTCATTACCTCATTTCTCACTCTCAATCTCATCTTCTCAATATCTCATTTAAACCCCTTCAACTCATACTCACACATCTTGACGACACACTTTCGTTTAACGTTACTGTAACTCAGCTGCTGAAGTGATATTGGATATCTCCCTTTCGCCCCCTGGTTGGTGTAATAATTCCCCCGTCTGCGTATCTCCTCCTATCTCTCCCCATATCCTGTTTTATTGTCCTCGAGCTCTCGTCCTCGCTTAGTTTTCTTTTCAATACCAGTGCCTCCCATACGGATGGAAAGTTTTCTTTTTTTAGTTTTATGAACCTTTCTTGCTTTGCTTTGGTGATATCTAACGCAAGGTCTGATATCTGATACAACAATATCTCTGCAATTTATTATCACGCAATGCGATGCGCTTTTCAATTTTCAAGTCATTTTTCGATTATTTATTAGAATGCAATTCCATCCATGAAATCATATTTTTCTTCTTTTTTTTCTTTTCTTTTTCGGTGAATAATCAACAACGCCACTCGTCCGACGGAGAAGACGATCGATCTAATCGCACAGCCACAACATTACGCAAAGAAGGCTGACATAACGAAAATAACGTTAGGCCGAGACCGGAACTTCCTTTTCTGTGCTTCTGCCTTGCTTCTGAGTGAAGCCACTGAAGTGAATGGACCCTGAGGAGGGACCGACGCGTCGGAAAGTCAGGTGTTTCGTCCGATCCATCATTCTCTACGTTCAATTTCGTATGTGGTGCTGGACAACCGATGGATACGCTAAGCCTAAGCTGACGTTATTACAGGTTGGATAAGGAAAGCGACAGGTCGAGTTCGTTCAGGAACTTTACTGAATGAATAGAATGATCCCGCTTGGGCGCGTTATATATAGAGTATGTGGTTGAGTCCGTAGGGAGGGGTAGGCAATTTTTGTCTTGTCTTGGCTTCTCGCTGGTGCTTCGTCCTCTACGCGATTACTTATTCTAAATCTAACGACTACTTAGAAACGAAAGACAAGAAAGTGAAACGATGTCGAACGTTGATGTGGATGACGCGAAACAACGCAAGAGCACGAGCTCTGCTCATGCTACTGTTGGTGGGGTTGACGATACTGGTACGCAAACGTTCGAAGGGAACGATGATACTGGGTGTGTAGTGCAAGACCGGAATCTGACGCGTTCGAATTCGCTCGTAGCTTCTACGACGCCTTCTCGTACCGAGAACGAGAAGAAGAAGTCTCAGCAGCACCAGGCAGCTCATTCTTCCGCACCACCTTCTTCCCCTCCGCCATTCCAGGCACGATTCTGGTCTAACGATCCTGTAACGAGCGTGAAGCGGAAGCTGTACTTCCGCGTTGTCGGCAGCGGGACGTTCTTGATGATTATTTGCATCTTTACTCTGCTCGCGATATTTTGGGGGTCACTTTATAATGTTAACGACTACATTCATAAGTTGGAGGGATGGGTGATCGTACGTGTCCACTTTCTTCCACCCCTCCCCCCCCCTTCAATTTTGATCTTTGCACACTGATATGTTACTCCTCTTGCTCGATTTTTAGGACTTCGATGGCGGACCAATAGGACAGACTGTCATCCAGGCATTCCAGAACAATACAGGATTGCCTTTTCAAATGACTTGGCGCGTTGTTGATGGGTCGCAGTTTCCGAATTATTTGAGTGATGTTGAGGAGGCGGTTGTGAAGGAGAAGACTTGGGTTGCAATTTCAAGTTCGTACTCTCATTGTTCTATACACTGATATATTATTAATCCTAATGGCGCTTCGAAAATGCAGTAAATAGAGGTGCATCGTCTAACCTGAGTACTGCCATCGTGAGTGTAGATAGCTCGTATGATGGGTCACTTGCAGTGACCGCGCACGCTGATGAGGCGAGGAATGAGCAAGGCTAGTAAGTGGACTTCCCAAAGGATTCCATACTGCTATAATCCTGAATACTTTCCGCTATTCTAGCGCATCATTCATCCAGCCAGCTGTACGTCTTTAACTTATTCCTGTTTTACAAAATTTACTTAAGCAATCCACCATTCTAATAGATCACGCAAATTCTTCTGGAAGCATCGCAGGCCTTCGCGTTGCAGAACTCACAACAAGTTGCTGCGAACTCGTCTGTTAACTACCAGGTGCTCCTCTCACGCGCACCGACGGTTCTTACCCAGCCTCTTTATTTCACAATTAATAATTTAAGGCCGTTTGATGTCCCAGTGTACGCTGCAATTTCTTTGATGTGTTATGCTAGAATAATGATTCACATCGCTTGATTATTGTAGAGCATTGGCAGTTGATTTTGTTGGACTCATTTATTTGCTCATTATAGCTGTAAGTCAATATTCCCGATGACGATAGAAGTTTCAGATTAATCTAATGGTATTCTTTTTGTCTTTAGTTTGTTGTTTGTGTAAGTCAGCGCATTAGACCACGACACACTTTATCTATTCTCATGTGTCTGACGTTCGTCCTGCCAGATGATGAACTACCAAGCGCGCGTTACCGTATCTGGTCTCAATCGCCACTTACGACTGAAATCACTCATCGCAATACGCTTATGCGTGCCGCTTGTCCTCTATTTCTTCGTTTCGGTGAGTCATCAGTATACTGTGCTACGTCTCTTAGCTTTCAGCTCACCGTCCTTTACTTTCCATAGGCCTTCTTCTCCATGCTTAGTCTAGCATTTCAAGCACCTTTTAGTCGAGTGTAAGCTCATAATTAACCTTGTTTGTAGTGTGTTGTTCGGAGGAACTGACAAGTTGTATGTAGTTTCGGCCATTCGGGGTTCGTTATTTATTGGATGATGAATTGGATGGGGATGTGCGCGCTGTAGGTCTCTTTCCTTGATCTAGCATATACTCCGAGCTCACTCTATTTTTCTTCAAGGGGACTTGCGATGGAGTCCATGATCACAATCCTCACTCCATCTTTCACGCCTTTCTTCCTCATGCTTTGGATTATCTGTAAGTGCTACTTCGCCATTGATAACGCATTTGACTATCTAACACAAATGCATAGCGAATGTATCCGTTGCATCCGTACCGATAGAAGTCCTTCCAGGCGTGTTCAGGTACGGATACGCGGCGCCGTTCTACAACGTCTCCAAAGCTGTTCGAACTATATTGTTCAACACGAAGAACGAGAGTGCGTAATGCCTACCTCTTTTTATTCCGGTTACTAACTATCCCCTTCCCTTCATTGTTAGTCGGCCTGAACTTCGGAGTACAGTTCGCATGGATAGCGGTCTCGTTAGTGACGATGACACTGCTTACGATTCTGATGCGAAGAAAGGAGGAACGTGCGTGGAGGGCTCAACAGGACGTTGCTGTGAGAGACAAGGAGAAAGTATAACATTCCAATCAGCTGTGCCTCGTGCCTTTGGATTTCTGGTTTCATTGAAAGAGGAAGGAGTTGAATCTGGCTATTCTTTTTATATTTTACATACCACATTCGCATTATATTTGATTACCTTAGGCCTACTGATTTATCGTACATGGTTATCACGATTTTACAATCATTACCTTTTGGATAATCCACACCATATAGATGTTTTCGTAACTCAGATGATTATTTCGATGGAACTTTAACTTGAATATCGTATCTTTCAGACTAAAGAAAATACAATACTTTACGAGCACTTTGACCCGGAAATTATGTAATATTGCCTGTGCGAAATACGCTTCCAAAATCGGGTTCGGACTGATCCTGCTTCCTCGTCCTTGGCACTGCTTCTATTCATAATCCGCATCCAGACCAACAAACCGCTTGTTCGCCGTGCCGCAAGTATCATAAAACCAAGACTTCCTACCAAGCGTGCGTGTTAGTAACTATACTATGCATAATCAGATCTGATATTTGCAACTTTCTTTTGTGTGGATTGGATATTAGAAAGAAATCCATCATTTGTCCGATCCAAGTGGGCCTGTCTCAGTCAGACAGATATTCTCCATCCCGATGACAACGTCATTATTTTTTTTCTTTCCAGACCGCTTAGTTGAATCTGAATAAAGAGTGATGTCTCGCCTGAGTCCGCCCCGCAATCTGTGTTCGGTGAGGTACTGATTACTGATAAATGACCGAATGAGTGGGCGCGATTTGTGTGCAGATATAAGATCGTGCTTCGTATCTTGAATTTTCTCCCCTCCTGTTCTTAAGCTCAAGCTCGTTTCTGTCTCGTCTCCGTTATCTATTTTCCACATAAACTCCCAAGAGCTGGTGTTGCCTTTGACGCGCTGCAAGGATATGTCGAACGTGGATCTGAACCGGACTGGAGTTGTTCGTCCAACTTCTGGTGAGGTCGATGGCTCTAGCTCACACCTCGGCAATGCACAGAACGATGGACACTTCCCCTCTCGATACCAGGAGCAAAACCACGATCGAACACGGACAAACTCGCTCGATGTCGATTCCACTACCAAAGCGCATTTCCGCTCCGAAAAATCTCACTCTCGATCTGCACCTCCTCCCCCGTTTCGAGCATCTTTCTGGTCTTCTGATCCTATAACTGCTGGTAAAAGGAAGATGTATTTTCGAGCTGTTGGAGGAGGGACGTTCTTGATGATTATTGTTATATTTGCTGTGCTTTCGATATTCTGGGCGTCACTTTATAACGTCAGTGCCTATATTCACAAGTTAGAGGGATGGATTGTTGTACGTGTTTCTCCCGTCTCTTTTATTCACACTGTATCATTTTCTGCTATGTACTTATATGTTAATCTTTTTGCTTGATTTATTAGGACTTTGATGGAGGACCGATAGGCCAAACAGTCATTCAGGCATTCCGCAACAATACAGGAATGCCAGAACAAATGAGCTGGAGGGTAGTTGATGCGTCGCTATTCCCTGGTTATTTAAGTGACATCGAAGAAGCCGTTGTGCAGGAGAAAGTTTGGGTTGTAGTATCGGGTGAGTGCCGTTTTCTCCTGACTAGTTTCTCTAATGTTTATTCGTCCTGAATTACAGTTAATAGGGGTGCATCGGCTAACCTTACTACCGCTATTGCAAACGTGGACGGCTCGTACAATGGATCTTCCGCCGTGACTACATTTGTTAATGAGGCTAGGAATGAGGACGGATAGTACGTATTATATCTCATATGTATAGGCTCTTGTCGGGCTTATCGTCATCCCTCCTACAGCTCAGAATTCATTCAGCCATTGGTACGTATTTATCTATACATAATCATTTAATGTTTACTTATTTGTCGGCTCCTCTGTAGGTCATCCAAGCTCTAATGGAGGCAGCGGACGAATTCTCATTGCAAAACTCTCAACAACTCGCTGCAAACACGTCTGCTGACTTCCAGGCGCTTCTCTCGCGAGCACCGACTGTTGTTACTCAGCCGATGTATTTTACAATCAATAATTTACGACCATTTGATGCACCTGTGTGCGTGGCGTATTTTATTCGACCCTTGTAAAGAGGGATGCTGAATTGAATTCTTGTCTAATTTATGTAGTGCGACAGCTGTTGGATATGTCGGACTTATTTACTTACTAATTATATCGGTGAGCGCCCCCTCCCATAGATAGACGAAAATGGAAATAACTGACATTAGAAACGTGCATTTTTAGTTCATCATTTGCGTAAGTTTCAAGGCTTAGCCATGTAGTAACCCAAAGGGCCTAATCTCGACTGTAGATGATGAATTATCAAGCACGCGTCCTGGTCTCTGGACTCAACCGTCATCTGACTTTGGAATCATTAGTTGTAATGCGCATATGTATCCCTTTCGTTCTCTACTTCTTCGTTTCTGTGAGTTCCAAGCCGCTCAGTCGCGTGAAGTTCAGTCAATTGACGCGCTGTATTTTTTACAGGCTTTCTTCTCCATGCTCAGTTTGGCGTTCCAAGCACCATTTGACCGAGTGTACGTTTCCTCGTCGACTCTCCTTGTTACACAGTGATTCGAGTACTAATCGGATTTACTTAGATTCGGACATTCTGGATTTGTTATTTATTGGATAATGAATTGGATGGGAATGTTGGCATTGTAAGTCCGTTTCTTGATCAATAACATTTACCTATATCAAGTCATTCACGATTCTTCAGAGGACTAGCCATGGAATCCGTGATCACCGTCCTCACGCCAATTTTCACACCTTTCTTTCTCATACTTTGGATCATTTGTAAGTAATATTTTATTTAGAAAATGCATTTCCATTTAACGAGCATGCCCAGCAAATGTATCCGTCGCGTCCGTGCCCATAGAAGTCCTCCCAGGCGTGTTTAAGTATGGTTATGCGTCGCCATTCTACAACGTCTCCAAGACTGTGCGGACTATCCTCTTTAACACGAAGAATGAGAGTAAGCACCGTCGTTCTCTTTGTCCCTCGCTCCCTCTTTATATTTAGAACTGTTCTTCTTACCTGTGTTCTATACAGTTGGCCTGAACTTCGGAGTTCAGTTCGCGTGGATAGGAATTTCGCTTGTCACGATGACACTGTTTACGATTTTAATGCGAAAGAAGGAGGAACGTGCATGGAAAGTCCAACAGGAGGCTGCGGTGAAGGAGAAGGGGAAGGTATAATCTGCTGTTCGCAACTGGAGCGCCTATTCTTATTCATGGATCTCTTCGATGATTCATCTGAACACATCCAATTCATATGAACTTTTCTCATTCTCTTTTGTTTGTGTGTATACCGGTTATGATTTATGATGGATTATTAAAACATGTAGATATTACAAATTATTATAATTTTTAGCAAATATACTGGCAAAGAGGTTTCCTTACTGAGCCAAGATACTTTTACAAAATTTCAACTAACATAACCGAGAACGTTGTTACGATTGATTTCGACACATTTTCTCCGAAATTTAGCGGGAGAGAGGAAAACTATTCGAAGTCGAAATAAGCTTTGAACGACGTCGGATCCTGCCGAACGTGTTCTTGGCACTCGTGTTCACTATTTTTATCCGGAAGCAAGGCTATGCACACCCTGGAGAAAGGATTCCTCGAGGTAGAGTATGTAGGTAACTATGCCCACGCCACCAAACCAGATGCGACGTTGCTTCGAGCTCCATTGTTTTGGTTATTGGAAATGCCGCGGGGTTAGAGCGTACTATGTTCGCTACCAGCGGCTCGTTCTTTATGTGGGGTATCCGCTCCCTCAGTTTTGTGCATCGCCTCATTCCTTTCGGGCTGTAGAATCGGACCTTGGTGATACTCTTCTATCTTAGGTGACTGCAAAGCGCATGCAGAGTCTATTCGCCGAGACCCTCGTGTTGTTGACCATCGACTGCGCACGAACCGTACAAGCCCGTTTTAATCATTACTGACGAAATATGCCTTAACTCAGAATGGAGTAACATAATTTTCGATAGAATAACTGCGGCCGTCCGCTCCTCACTTCAAGCAAGCTCTTACAATTACCGGCCAGCCGGAATCCGCATTTGTAATGTGCATATAACCACACCGACTTACTGCCATATAGCCATACAAATTCCGAACCCTGCTGCGGAATGTGGATTCCAAGCCATTCCATCCGTCCGACTAAGCATCTTAACATAGAAAAGAATGGTTAGCATCAATCACACCACCGAGCTTCTTTCTTCTTGTTGCCGGTCTCTTGCCGTCCACTTGGACGGACATCACCCACGAGTAGATGTGAATTATGAATAAGAAGGAATGGATGCTGGATGGATGGAATATTAATGGGCTGGGCGCACGCACGCCTTCTGTTCACTCCGTCCGTTTCTTCCCTCCCTACTTCCCACCCACCGACGGGTGAGTGACGACGCGCTACAACGTGGAAGGATGAAGACTTGTCAAGCGCTCTCGATCTCAAATGCGCAACGCTATTTGCTGTTGAGTCTGATCGGAGTGGCTCGTATAGGTGTACTTGCACAAAGCACGACGAGTTGCGTGCCTCACCAAGGGTGAGTCGGACTTCGACATTTAGTTTACAACGAGTTGGGCTCAGCGTGCTGCAAACAGCGATGATCAACACGGAGACTCGGACGACGACGACGATAATGGAGAAAATGACGATGCGAGTGACCACACGTCCCATTCATTCTGCGGAGTACCGACGGGAACGAGAACGGGGACATGGACGAGGACGTTTACAGGAACACCTGGCGCGACAGGTAATGGCGGATCCTTAGCTTCGGCATCGTCCACAGGTGGTGCGGCACGTGGTGGTAATAATGCGGACATAAGCACAGGCGGCGGGATCAGCAAAGGGTCCATTGCGGGAATTGTCATTGCCGTCAGTCAGTACAAAAATATTTTTTCAACAAGTTGAAAGTGAGCTGAGCGTTTGTACGCATCACGAGCAGTTGTTGCTCTGATAGTTGCCTCATACGCCCTCTGCTTTTTCCGACGTCGTTATGTAAGGAAGCGAAGGCAACAGCAACTCGTGAAGAAACAATCGTTACTCGGACCCTCATTTGTGGTATCTTCGCAGCCAACTGGGACCAAAGAAGGCGCCGTGGTGATGTCAAATGTTGAGCCCTCGCACCCGCCAGGCCTCTATCGGAGTCCAAGTCGAACGCTCCCACAAATCCCATATGATACCCCCGCATATACTTCGACAGACAATCTCGCCTCGCTTTCGTATACGCACCGCGAATCGACAGTGTTGTCATATATCTCACCTTCCGAGTCAACAGGTGTGACGGCCGCTACTGCTGGACATGGGAGCAACGGTGGCAACGGACGTGTCAGCCTGCATGAAGGGTTGGTTGCGCGACAGAAAGAACTCGAAACAGATTATCGGCGGTTAGAAATGGGACAGCTGGACGAGCATCCAGTCATAGTGGGCATGTCTGGAGCTGCTCCTATACAGACGCCAGAACATCCACCGCCCCGGTACGAGTAAGGACGTTTGTACCTGATTTCTTGCTTGTATACTGTCTCTCACTAGAGAGGACTCATCAAAGACCGTCATTTATGTAAACCCATAAGATATGTATTCTTTGTTGATGGAAGACGTTTTGTGACGATATCAGGTAACAGATTAAATGAGTCGTGATTACCAGTTGTCCAGAAAGTAGTATACCGCGAGCAAGACAGGAAGAAGGAAAATACGGTGTCAAAGCAGTAAAGCATCGTTAATCTTGCGGATCGTGAAGCAGACTAGCGGGATAAGGAGCTTCTTCGCGGGGTGAACGGAGCCGTCGTCTTCATCGAAATGACATACCAGGTGTAAAGGGATTGGTGCAGAAGACAAGACCTCAGTTTCGGCCTTGCGTCGAGTATGGAGCATTTGCATAAGTTCCCGCCTAATATATTGATACGAGGGAGGCATGGCAAAACGGTTAGAGAAGGCAGAAAATACGTGCTAGGCGTACCTCCAAGCACTTGGCATTTGGATGCGTGATTGTAGCAACGATATGGCCTCCAAGAAAAGCTTTAGTTGTCTTTTCATAGTGAAAAAGCGGAGAAGGATTGACACGCACTTTACGTTGATCGTGGACAGTGATTGGTAGGAACGCATCTCTGTCTACTCCTAGACTATGCTGGTTACAGACTTTTACTGTAGATGGACGTATGAGCTACCTTACCTCAAAGCTTCACCAGCAGAGACGCCGATCCATTCCACTCGCTCTGCTGCGAGGCTCTCGTTTTCGTGCTGCATACTCATACTACCGTACTTGTAAACTGACACGATATCGAGACCATATGCATCTGCGTCGACGAGGGCGAGAATTCGTGTCCTTACAAGGTCAGCTAGGGTTGAGATTCATGATGTAGAGACAGGTATAGTATCATACTCTTCTGGCATATTATCAGAGAGGGTCTTGACCAACTGCCTCGTTGCGAGATCAGGATATCCTTTGCCCTATTTACCGATTGTTACTTTCAGGAAATATTGTTTCTGTGGGAGATAGCAAGTACCGTGATCAGAATGCCCGGACCAGGTAGACTTGGATGGTTAGTCAGGCCAGCTCGAGACAAGGTCTGAAATACGGCCTGGAGCTTGGAGTGAGACACAGAGAATATGGTTTCTATTATTTAAAGCTTATCGACATCTTTTTCCACTACGAGAATCCAGGTGATATCTTCATTCATGCAGAATTCGGCAATGTCTTGCGCTTCAGGGATGAGGGCCGCCTAGTTTGAATTATTCGAATAGATTCTATGACTTGCTCGGAACGCGTCAGTGATTAACGAAGGCAGCGGACCTCTGAGTTGTGCCCCGTAATCGTAGAGCCGTCATGAAGATGAATGGTAAGTGCTGAACCACAGAAAAGCCCTTTTGACGAGGCTCTCTGTGTACTTCATTCAGTAGCAGACTTATCCGTAGAGAAAAGTAGTTACGATGTTGAGTTCGGAGCGCTTTTTCGAGAAGGTGGCCGCTAGGTCGTCTACCAGCTACTTGAAGTCTGAGTTAACCGGAATGTCTGGTAGGAGCACTTCAAATACCGCATCAACTGTGGCTTGAGTATTGAACAATGGCACATCTCTGTAAAAAAGGTCACTATATGCGTAGTCAATAAACAGGCACGATTGCAGTAGTCAGACGGGAGACCGTTTAGTCATTGGAGACTGATTGACAAGCGCTTCGTGAGCTTCGTTCACGACCTTTAGCAGTTGCGCTATATGCCGGGCGTTAGTCCCAGCGCTCTCGACTTTACTGTAAAAATCTACGAGACCTGGAGCTCTTGCACTTGGACCCTTCATTTTCTTCGGAAACTGCACTGTACGCATGTTACCCGCCCTGCGCAACTTTCTCAGATGCCACCACGAGAGTTGATAGACCAAATAACTTACTTTCCCTTGGCTTGGAGTATAGTTCTTCTGTTCGCTAGCTCGAGAACTATTTTATTAGGCGACGAACGAGACGAAGACTGTGAGTTTGGTGTGTGACTAGACTCTCTCTTTGACTTTGGCGTAAGGGATGCAGTTAGTTGAGAGAGGAACGACAAAGCGAGGTTCTCCAGATGAGAGATAGTCTCGCTCCTACAAGCTTTTTGAGCAGCTTCCAAGAGATCTAGGCACGAAACAAACTCTTTGCTGCCCGCATCTAGTTCGTCTTGACAGGTTTCCTCCTCGCCCTCGTCCTCCACTGCCGTGTCATCCTCGTCGAAGTCGCTGTCGCCAACTAGAATGGCAGTATTCCAATCCTCCTTCATATCCGAAACTTCATCATCGAAGATTAATTCCGCAATATCGTCTTGACTTTGCATATCAGATAATTACTGATGGTCGCGATGGATGACTGTGAAGACAAAATGTGTTCAACGCTCGACGCGACTTTATGCATCCAGAAACGGATACACGTGATCGTAAAAAAATCACGAAAACATTCTGACACAGTGACACTGCATAAATTCACAGCAGCTTCAGACCTAAGATGAGTGAATGGAGGACTGTCCCTGGTCTACTTTGCTGCAGAAAGTGCGTGGCGAGTCATGGGAGTTTCCTAGTCAAAGATTAGGGACTGGCGTGGTAACCGCCGCGGTAAACCGTGCCAAGAACCGCGGTTCAGGTTTACCGCGGTAGAAATTCCCACGGTAACCGCAGTAACCGCAGTAACCGCACAAGTTGACTTACAAAGAATCAGGTGCTCAGAGGACAACTGACTGTAGTCACAAAATGTGACTAATGTGACTAGTCACGCAAATTAGTGTGAGATTATCCTATGATTGTGAGAATATAATGCTACTTAAGGCTAGCTCCGCAGAATTCCGATGATTTTTGCAGTTACCGCAGAACTTGCGGTTACCGTGGGAACATTTACCGCGGTGTGGTAACCGTGAGAATACTCTACCGCAGTGCGGTACCGCGGTAGAGCCTTACCACGCCAGTCCCTATCAAAGATGGTCATAGCAAAGTCACGACGAGTCACGTTATTGTAATAATAAACGTGCCAAAGTACAAGTCGAAGTGCTATCTATCCATTCAGCAAAGTGTTGGAATACGCTTCCCCTCTAGGCGCTATGACGAGCTTGCGCAACTTCCAGAATGAAATCGATGAGATACGACAAAAGGAGGTCGCAAGGCAGCGGACTCATTCTAGTAAGGAGTACAGTAGGGAGAAGGAAAATATGGATCCCGTTGTGAGCGATGGAAGTATGGAGAAGGCCAGAAGCTCTGGCTCTACCACAGAGGATGATCCTGAGATTGATGAGCGATTACAGGTCTGCCCTCCGTCTATATTTGAAGTTGTACCGAACTAAACATCTGTACAGGTGTTAATGCTGTCCGAAAATGATGAGGATCATGAACTGGCTCGGGAAATCTTAGCAGAATTGCTCACGAACCAGAAGGGCGAACACATCCTCCGATTGGGAGCAAGACCACAACGATCACAACTATTCTCTGGAAACGCATCAACTATTGCAGACGATTGGACAGGAACTCCGCGAACGGAGGATGACTTGGCGAAGTTATGTGGCGAAGTTACGAGACTGGTAGAGGAGATCGGCGGAAAGGTGAATTGTTCCTTGGATTCGATTGCAACTATCAGTCACTGAAGCCTACAAGGTGTCTGTATTGTATCCGTACACGAGTTCGCAGCCTCGGACAGCATTATTACTGCGACTGCCTCCAGCAAGCGTAGCTGCTTTGGCTGAAGTCCGCTGTGCTGTTGTCGGGAATGTCGATAGTGGAAAGTCAACAACACTTGGTGTACTTACTAGAGGTAGTTATTATTTGAGCCTCTCGAGTACTTTTGAGTTCTTATTGGCGAATCAGGTGGACTAGACGATGGACGAGGGCGAGCACGGGTTGGACTATTTCGCCACAAACACGAGATAGAAACAGGACGGACCTCAAGCGTTGGTATGGAGGTCAGTAGTTGAAAGCTTCTCCTATTTGACGTATTAAATATTCTTAATTATTTCTACGTACCTTAGATATTGGGCTTCTCAACTTCTGGAGAGCCTATTCTTCCTAAGACTGCTTCATCTACGGATCAGGATGTAATACGTAGGGAGAAGCTCGGTTGGGACGAAATTACTATGCAGGCTGCAAAAGTAGTATCTTTCATTGGAAAGTTTTTCCTTTGCACCCTTGATTACATGACGGCGTACTTATTATTAAATAGATCTTGCTGGTCACGAGAAATATTTGAAGACAACATTATACGGCCTGACATCTGGATCACCTTCCTGCGTAATCCTCATGGTTGGAGCTAACGCCGGGCTCATAGGCATGTCGAAGGAGCACCTTGCCATCTCCCTTGCCCTTAATGTTCCTGTAGTGGTTTGCATTACTAAAGTATGTTGTTTCTAAATGATTCGTCTGTGTTTCGAAACTTATCCTTTCCGTAGATTGATATGACTCCTCCGAACGTCCTCGCTGAGACAGTCAAGCAAGTCACGAAGATACTCAAAAGTCCCGGATGTCGCAAGACCCCAGTATTCGTACAGTCACTAGAGACTGCTGTTGAAATCTCTCAAGTCTTCGCAAAGCAAAGGTAAATTCGTCCCGTTCCTGCTGCGTTTCACACATGGTCTCATCCGCCACGCTTCATGGAGATTATGTCCTATTTTCCAAGTTTCTAATGTTACCGGAGCGGGCCTTGATCTTGTTCGGACTTTCTTGAATCTGCTTCCTTCCAGCGAAGGCGATGGCGACAAGTTTGCTTCTGACCAGCCATTAGAGGTAACCAAACTTGCCCTATGTTTGTACTAATACTAATGAGACCTAGTATTCTATTACCGAAATTTGGTCTGTCCCATATGTTGGAACTGTAGTGAATGGTATCATAAATTCTGGCCGAGTGAAAGCTGGCGATCAAGTCTACCTTGGACCTGATGCAAATGGGAATTGGCATGTCACTGCCATTAAGAGCATTCAACGCAAACGGTAAGATCTGTACTATTCTTAGACGGTCTTATGTTTTATAAGAGCGCTGTAGAGCACCTGTAACGTCTGCTGACGCGGGACAATGTGTATCGTTTGCTTTAAAGCGGATGCGGCGACAAGCCGTGCGTAAGGGTATGATCATTGCAGCGAAGAACGATACTCCTCCCCGAGGTACGTCAAACCGCGACACACTTCGTAGCGATCAACCTGATGTCAGTTTTACAGCTATTCGTCAATTCAAAGGACAAGTTTTAATTCTATAGTGAGTCGCTTGCTTGACTCGGCAAGGATCATGATTGAGCGTTTTCAGCCACAATACCACGTTACAAAAGGGTTATCAGGTACGTATTTTACTGTCTTATTTTCAGCCATAACTTACTAGCACTTCATAGGCAATGCTTCACTGCGGGGCAAGTCTTGAAATGTAACTAGTTTGAATATTGCTAACGACTCCCTCAGGCTGTACGACAGACTGTAAAGATTATCGATATGGATAATCCGCAAGGTGTGCTTCGTACAGGCGATCGCGCGTCAGTAACCTTCGAGTTCGTTTCCCATCCCGAATTTGTCAAGGAAGGCATGAAGCTACTCTTCCGCGAAGGGAAGACCAAAGTAAGCGAGTTCCCACTTGTTGGTTGAGATAAATAGCTGACGTTCGTAGGGCCTGGGTGTCATAACGGAGCTTCTATGATCTAAATATTTCGACGAGGAATCGAGGATACATCACGATATGCTATTTTGAAGGCAATTAATGCGTGTAGCTGTTTTTATTCTGTATTTTTGGAGAACTTGCATGTGTTACTAAGTGTTCACCAAATGTAATTTGCCGCATTAGAATTGCATCGAATGGTGTTTAATAAATTTATTAATTTTTTTGTGAAGCGCAAACGTGTGGTACGACCGGCTTCAAAGTGGTTCCGTCTCCACCCGCAGTGACTTATAAGTAGCGCCAAGGATCTACGTCACCTGCCTCAATGCGACCATGTCAGGGCGGGCTGAATACGAACTCGTTCCCTCCACAGACGACCCAAACGCTCCCCGGCCAACTCAGAGAGACAGGGATCAAGCGCTGCGATCGCGTCGAATTAGACTCGTCCTACTTTCGATTGTCGTCGTTGTACTGCTCGGCGTTTTCTACAGATTCTGGTTTAGAGATTCACCGATTGAAGGAGGACGACTTCCAGACGAAGAATCAAAAGAGGGTACATCCAGTAGTATAACGTCAAGTATCCCCTCGGAACCGACACAACAACCGCCAGAAGGAGGTGACGAAACTGGTGGAGACAAGATGCCTACTGGGAAATATAGCGTTGGATAGTGCGTGCTTAGTGGCATTCTACTGCTTCTGTCATTGCTGACTCCCTCATTTAGCTTCGTGAATTGGTATGCATGTTCGTGTTTTCCTAGTATCTTGCTGCTAAGAATCATACAGGGGAATTTATGGAAGAAAGTTCCCTCCGCAGAAGATCCCTGTCGAGGATTTGACGTGAGTTGGAGTGTATCAATTGTTCACCGCTCCAAGGACTTAATCTGTCTATATAGTCACATTCTGTACGCATTCGCCGACGTCCGTCCTGATTCAGGTGTCGTACACATCACGGACGTGTGGGCAGACAAAGACATCCATTATCCCGGCGACTCTTGGGACGAATCAGGAAATAATCTCTACGGCAACTTCAAAGCTCTCTTCAAGCTTAAACAGCAGAATAGGCATCTGAAGACGCTCTTATCCATTGGTGGCTGGACATACTCACCACACTTCCACCCGGTTGTCGTCTCGGAAATGGCGCGACAGAACTTTGTACAAAGTGCAGTGCATCTCATGGAGAGTCTTGGGCTGGACGGATTAGATATTGACTATGAATACCCGTCTAATGCGTATCAGGCCAATGGCTACGTTACCTTACTCAAGGAGCTACGCGAGGCATTGGATGCTCGATCACAGGTCCGAGGAACGAACCATAAGTTCTTACTAACCGTGAGTATTGTTTCTGGAAACCCTGAGGGATCTATTTATGTTTCTCGTCTAGATTGCAGCGCCATGTGGCCCGGAAAACTATAAGATGCTACGGATTGGAGACATGGACAAATACCTAGATTTCTGGAATTTAATGGCCTACGATTACGGTGTGTTTTTCTTTCATAGATGCTCTTCAAGCTCTCTGACTTCACTGCAGCTGGATCATGGGGTACGACTGCGGACCACCAGGCTAATGTGTATGGCGGAGGCGTCAACTCGAACGATGCTGTTCAATGGTACATACAGCACGGTGTACCTCGCCATAAGATTATCCTTGGTATTCCGTTGTACGGACGCAGCTTCATGAACACAGAAGGACCAGGAAAACCCTTCTCCGGTATTGGACCAGGATCATGGGAAGCTGGCGTGTACGATTATCGCGCGCTTCCTCTTCCAGACACGTTCGTGTTCCGCGATGAGAAAGCCATCGCAAGCTGGAGTATTGATTATCAAAAACGCGAGATGGTGAGCTTTGATTCAGAGGAGATTGGTAAGTGGAAGGGCGAGTGGATTAAGACGGAGGGCCTCGGTGGGAGCATGTTTTGGGAGTTGAGTGGGGATAAGAACGGTCCACGCGAGGGTATGGATGGTGGTTTGGGTAAGGACCCGCAGCCAGGAAGGAGCTTGGTCAAAATTGTCAATGAAGCGATGGGCGAGCTGGACAGGAGTCCGAACTGGCTTAATTATGAGTACAGCGAGTTCGATAACATGAAGAACGGGATGCCATAAAGTTACACTAGTTTAATTTATGATCGGATCGGATTAATGGACACATTGTACACACGCTAGTCGGCTTTGCAATCTTGACGATGACTTTCTCTTTTCCTTCGGTCGGTAACAAATGCTTTAAGGTATTGTGCAAATAGTATATATGTATGTGTCTTGTGACAACTTATTTTAAGCATTAATGGGGTAGTGGTAACCTGGGTCGTTGCCATCGACCCGCCGGGGGTTCGATTCCCCCTTAATGCAGTAGTATTCAAGATCTTTCGAGGTTTTATTTTATTTACTCAGTAGTTTTGAGGTCACATGATGCAAACGGAAATTTTGAAGTAGTTTCGCCCCCTCAGTCAGATTTTCTTCCGTAACTACCCATTTCTTGGGTTTGCTCCTCTCTCGAACGTATTGCTCAGTGGCTTTTGTTATATCAAAGACTCCTTTATCGAACCTCGACCTCTCTTATCTGCTGGACGCACGACGACGAGCCAGCAAACGCTGCGCAGTGATCGCCTTCCTCACCACCTCGCCTATCTGGACAGTCCTGATCCTGAGGAGTATTGACGTGCTTACAGTTGCCTTTCTGCATCATGACTGTTACTCTGGGTTCTTCATTCGCTCCGTTTGTGGAGGCACTCAAGACTGCTCCAACAGCACCAGGTAAATAAGATGTGTGCGATCCCCCAGCCGCGTTCCACTCACCTACGCTATTTAGATGCTAAAGCAGCAGCAGACTCACTAGCTCGAGAAGTGCAGAATCATGGGCTGCAGAGCCTCACGTAGGTATTCATCTGATTGCATATATGCTACTAACACGCCACTTCTAGGGATGCCAATATCATCAGCACTCTTCAGGCTTTTGCATCCAACAAGAAGTCTGGATATGAGAGGGAATCGGCCGCCATAGGTTATCAGTACCTCGCATCTGTTCTTGGTCCGCCTGTCGCACCGATCTTGCTTCCGCACCTGCCACTGATCATGGACCTCTACATGGACAAGGGTGATGTTGTACGGATTGCGGCGGTTGCTGCTACCAAAACGCTTTTGAAGCTGTTTCCTCCTGAAGCGACTCGTCTTGTCTTCCGTCAATTAGAAGATATCTTAGAGAAGGGAAAGTGGCGGACGAAGGTCGGTGCATTGGAGTCCATCAGAGGTTTTGTCGATCGGGCAAAGGATGAGGTCGCTGGTGAGCTTGGTGCTGTCTTACCTAAGGTAGAGAAGGCTATGCATGATACGAAACCCGAAGTAAGTCTGCTTTTAATCATCGGCTCTGCGATCTCTTCTAAATGTGGCTTATATTAGGTATCTACCGCAGCAAAGAAGTGCGCGACTGCACTATGCACAACCGTCGCCAATCCCGATCTCAATCCTCACATCCCTATCCTCGTCGAATGCATGTCGAACCCGTCTTCAGTACAAGCTTGTATGAAGGCACTATCGTCGACAACATTTGTTGCAGAAGTTACTGCCCCAGCTCTGGCGGTAGTGGTACCCCTTCTCATGCGCGCCCTAAATGATCGTAGCATGGAGGTTCAACGACGAACAGTTGTCGTCATCGACAACCTTGTAAAACTTGTTCGCGATCCAAATGTTGCTGCTGAGCATCTGAGTGGTCTCGTTGATGGCGTCGAGAGGATTATGAAGAGCGCAGCGTTCCCAGAGGTAATTCATCTGAATTCCCTTTCGGACTATCGCTAATATCTATCCAGGTTCGTGCGTTCGCTGAGGCAGCGTACAAGACGTTAATGAAGGCAGGAGCGTCTTCGTCTGGTCCACCTCCGGCAAGAAACATAGAAGAGGAGACCAGCACCGCTAAGACCGACATGATCAGCTTACTCCCATCGAACCTACAAAGCAATCAGACATCAACATTCTTGACCACCATAGACTTCCAAGCGGGTATAGTAGAAGACCTTGTCCATCTCCGGAAGTTTTCAGACAAGGAGGTATGGAATCGCTCGATTACCTCTTTTATTCGGCCATGGTTTTCGGACACCGCTGAAGAGGCTGCGAGATACACAGAATCTGTGCGATCGCATTATGATGCTATTGATCGCGCGAAATTCGCTCCCGAGCAGATTGAAGATGAGGAAGGAGAGTTACTTTGCGATACGACCTTCTCATTAGCCTACGGAACTCTTTTGCTCCTTTCACACACCGTACTTCGTCTCTATCGAGGTCGACGGTATGGAATTCTGGGTACAAATGGTTCGGGAAAGACGACTCTCATGCGTCAGTTGCGAGAAGGAAAGGTCGAGAACTTCCCGCCTCAAAGTGAATTGAGGTGTGTCATGGTTGAGCACGCGCTTCAGGGAGAAGACACGACGATGTCAATTGTGGACTTCGTCGCATCAGGTAGGCCTCTCTCCCTTCTCCTATTGGCAGAAGAACTTCTATAACGTTCATTTACTTTACTTTAGATAAAGCCCTGGCTAGCACGTCTCGTGATAAAATTGTAAATCAACTCAAGGAGGTCGGATTTGATGAAGAACTGCAGAGACAAGTTGTCGGTAGCTTGTCTGGAGGATGGAAAATGAGGCTAGAACTCGCCCGTGCTATGTTATATAACGCAGATCTCCTACTCCTGGACGAACCGACCAATCATGTGAGTAATCCCTGCGTTCTCTTTCTACTTGCTTTTATGTTCATGCTTTCTAGATGGACGTCAAATCTGTAAAATGGCTTGAGGATTACTTAACTTCTCGCAAGGACGTTACTTGCCTCATTGTTAGTCACGACTCTAGGTCAGCTTGTTCGAACTTACTTTACTCGACTTTATATTGAGACTAATTGTTGCTTTAGCTTCCTAGACAATGTCACGACCGATATAATTCATTACGAATCCAAAAAGGTAGATATCTATACGTCTCATATTGAAAACGGTCCAGTAACTCATCTGTTCCAGCTTGTATACTACCGTGGAAATCTGTCAAAATTCGTAAGCCATCACCCGGAGGCGAAATCGTATTATACCCTTGCCGCTACATCAGTTAAATTCTCGTTCCCTCCTCCTGGGTCGCTTATGGGAGTGCGGAGCAACACACGCGCCATTCTCAAAATGACGAACTGTACCTTCACTTATCCGGGGTGCGATAAACCAAGCCTTATGAACGTCAGCTGCGCGCTCTCTCTTTCAAGGTTTGTTTCCCACAAGCTGTCACGTACTTCATGATTCACTGAGAAAACATTTGTATAGCCGGGTGGGAATTATTGGTCCCAACGGTGCTGGGAAGTCGACTTTAGTTAAGCTGTTGACAGTATGCCTTCTTTGATCTACGTATGCTGAGCAAGGCAATTTCTGACGCATTTTCAGGGTGAGACGGAACCTCAGGAGGGCGCTGTCTATAAACACCCTTCCCTCCGCATCGGCTATGTTTCCCAGCATGCTACGCACCATATTGGTAAGTTTGATGCATGTGGTTAAGTCAGGCCCTGAAACTCGAATTTAGAACAGCATTTGGAGAAGACGCCGATCCAGTACATCCAGTGGCGTTACCAGGACGGACATGATCGTAAGACTTAAATGAATTCTTTGAGATAAACATTACCTCACAATGCCTCAGGCGAGACTCTTGAAAAGGTCACTCGCGTACTAACAGAAGAAGAGAAGGCTCAGTTGGAAGTTCCGTTTGTAGGAAAGAATGGGACGACACGTAAACTAGAGGTTTGTTTGGTGATCATCACGATAAATCCCGGTAACTAAGCCCAACCACAGTTTATTCTTGGCAGGCAGAAGCTTAAAAAATCGTTTCAATACGAGATCAAATGGCAGAATTTGGATCACAAATTCAACACCTGGATTCCTCGTGATGAGCTACTTGCCAAGGGCTTCACGAAGCTTGTCCAGCGGTTCGATGATCTTGAAGCGTCTCGAGAAGGAGCCGGATCGCGCGATACTTCAGCTCAATTAGTACGGAAGCACCTCGAAGACATCGGACTTGATGGAGACATTGCACAATATAATGAGATCAACGGTTTATCGGGAGGTACGCGATCGAATTTATTTGACCCGTGTCAACAACATCGACCGTTGTCCTGCAGGCCAGAAAATCAAATTGGTCATTGCCGCATGTTTGTGGAATAATCCGCAGGTAAGGAGGCTTTTTAGGGATTAGGCTGTTGTTGATGAAGCTTATTATGTGCCTCAGATCTGTATCCTTGATGAACCGAGTAACTTCCTGGACCGTGAGGCACTCGGTGGTCTAGCTGTTGCCATTCGGGATTGGGCGGGTGCTGTGGTAAGGATTTCAGTCAGAAAAGTTAACCGCTTTTTCACCGGCACTTGTTAGGTCATCATCTCGCACAACACTGAATTCGTGTCTGCCTTGTGTATGCGGGCTGTCTTCTTTTCGTCTGTTCGGGTGCGGTTCCTAATTTAGTTGTTTACAGGTCCGGAAACATGGCACATCGAATCAGGTCGCATGACGCATAAAGGTAAAGTTGCTGTGGTCGAGGACGCTTTTGCAGATGGGAAAACACCCAAGGGAACACCCAGGGGAAGTGGGGCCAACACGCCGGTCCGTTCCCGTGTACAGACGCCGGCGGCTTCTGCGGCAGGTACGCCTGTCGCCAGTGGCACAGAAGGAAATGCACCAGCCGTGCCGGTGGTGAAAAAGAAGAAGAAGACGCGTAATCAGTTGAAAGCTCAGGAAGAGCGTCGGCGCCTGAGGATGTCGAATTGGCTTGCTTTCGGGGGCCCGAAACCTGAAGACACGGACAGTGACTGATTCGACGCGTCAGCTCTCCTGCACTGTCCGACTCTGCTGGTCACTTGGTAGAAGCTTGCATCATGATTCGTAGCATGTAAATCCAACACACTGTAAATCGCGTGTCATTGCTCTAGATCACTCGACTGGAGATTCAGAAGTGTATTAGATATGTGATTTCTTCCATTTCCCTGCCCCTGTCCTAGAATAGATAGATAGATTACTCTTTAGATTTAGGTAGCTTTTAGCGGTCGTTTTTGTCCTCGAGGTCAATTCTAGTAGAATTATATTTAACGTTGATGCAGCGGGAACTTAAAATTGCCTCTTTTGGTAATCAGCTTTATTACATTGAATCTTTCGCGTTGTTTTCGCGTTTATGCCACGATGCTCGCACGGAGAGCGTGTCTGCCTCGCGTTCGGCATGTTACAATGAGACTGGCGCGTGCGCCTTGGTTTATATACTAATTTCTTTACGAAGAAACTGCCTATCCTCTTTCTCAAAGTTCTTTTTCGGATTTAACCCTTTTGCAGCATGTTTGAAATCCATGTTGCCGATTCCATCGCGATTGAACTTGCATTTATCGCGGCGCTGGCTCTTTGCATCAACACGCCGCTCGCTGCAGCCCACGGATATGTCCAAACTGTCATTGTAGCTGACTTCGCGTATCCAGGTTGGAATCCCTTCAGTGATCCGTAAGTACGCTCTTCCGTCTTGTTACCGTAGATTTTACCATTTCTTTCTTCAGATTTACAAACCCAACACCAGAACGTGTTATCCGCAAGATACCAAGCGATGGCCCTAGTATGTACCCTACCGCTTTTCGACCAGGCCATACACTTTTTGAAGCATGCCTCAAGTTACGGACGACCAAGATCAAGATCTTGCCTGTAATAAGGGCGGTGAAAGCGGGGCAGCCCTCGTTGCTCAAGCCTCGGCGGGCAGTGTCGTTAAGTTTGAGTGGACAAACGTAAGGTCCTCTCTGCTTTACTTTTCAACCGATACTCATGGCCGACTCGGATGCAGTGGCCAACAGGTAGGTACATTTTACGCAATCAGTACAACACAAACTTGGCACCGAGCCTGATCGACCGATTCATGACGAACTCCGAAGATCACTTAGGGCCAGTGTCCACCTACATGACATCTTGCGGAGACGATTGTACCAATTTTGACGTCAACGGGGCCAATTGGTTTAAGATCGATGCGGACGGATACAGTAATGGTCAATGGGCGTCTGCTAAACTAATATCCAGTAAGGCATTCTCTGGACTGGCCTCAAGAAGCCGACAAAGACAAAGCTCGTAGACAACAACACATGGACCAGCACAATCCCTTCCGCTTTAGCGTCGGGACAATACGTGCGTCAGGTTCATTACCTTTATCGATCGCACTTCCGAACTCATGCCCATCGATGTAGCTCATGCGAAATGAGATGTAAGCTCATTATTATTATTATAGAAGGTATCACGCGGCATCTTCATTTGTTATCGTAGCGTCGCTTTACATTCCACCGGTGCACCTCAATACTATCCGAGCTGCACGTAAGCTCCTTCTATGTAACGGTGAAGCAGCTTCTGACGTATCATCAGTCAAGTAGAAGTAAACGGTGGTGGAAGCGCGCTACCTTCTTCCGATGAAACTGTGAAGATCCCTGGCCTCTACAATGGCGTTAGTTTCCCGGATATATGGACACAAACGTTTGATTCATGGGCGCCTCCGGGCCCCACCGTCGTTTCATTTGCGGACACCTCGGGTGATCCAAATAGCGCCAGTTCTGGCTCTTCTGGCTCCGGAAACAACCCAACAGGTTCGGCGGGTCAGCCTCATAGTTCCGCAGGTTCGAATTCTTCAGAAGCTGGTTCTAATGCTTCGACAGGTCAATGTCGACTGGTAGATCTTACCGCGCAAAGTTACCTTGTCCGGCGTTCCTTAATGGCTAGGCTCAAGAACTTCCCGACTGATGTTTCATTTATTCTTCGTTCACTCAGGGGTCCACTTATTTAAAGTCTCCATAACTATTCATTTGCGAGTAGATTATTAATTTACGCACGAGCCCGGAGGTAAAAAGGAGATGCGGAACAAAGATGTAGAACAATAATTATGCATAAGACATGATAATGTAAGGATACTATGCAGAGAGTGTGGTATATGAGAAACGAGTGTGATGGAAGGATAACCGGTATCACTACAGCAGAAGTTAATGAATAATACAGAAGCCTGAGTCAAGGAACATGGTATGAGCGATACAATAGACATGTGGGAAGAATAATCAATGTGTGAGGTCAGTACATATGTCAATGAAATTGTCGGTCACGATGCAGATGCAGAGAGAAAAAGAGACAGTCCAAAAAGACGTAATAAAAATTGAGGCGGTGTGGAGCAGATACGCAGCGTGGACGGACATTAGTATTGATGCCCAGTTTGGCGCCTCGGTCTCCCGTTTCCCTCAGGGCTTCGGACGCGTCGGAGCGCAGCTGGGTCGGAAGGCGGCACTGGAGGTGAGATCTCCCGTTGAGATCGGTGGGAGCCAGGCGTAGATGAATGGGCTGTGTATGACCCTCCATGACTTGAGGGGCTGACTGCGACTTCAGCACCGGGGCGTCCGGAACTGGGCAGAGGGGAAGGCCCGGAGGAAGGTCCCCCAGCATATGGGTGGTGCAAGATTGGAGGCAGTGCGTTCGTCGTTGTTCGACTTTGACGAGTAGCTTGTCGCTTATTTTGGAACCTGGCAGGCACAGTAGTTAGAGTCAACGTAAAAAAAAACCAAGGGCTTCGCTGCAGCCTTACCAAATTTGCACGCTTCGTGCCGACATGTCCAATCTATTCGCAAGCTCAAGTCTCTCCTCTGTAGTCGGGAATGCTGTACGGGCATAAACTTCATTCAACACTTTAAGTTGTGCCGCGTCGGCCCGCTTCCTCTTCTTCTTGACGGAGGGGTAGTCCACGGGGGAGGGTTCCTGCGGGGATGGTTGCATAGACTCACGATGAGTGCGTGCATACGGCGAGACTAGATGTGATTCCGCTCTCTGTGGTGGTCCCCATTCTGTTTGATGCGAGTTTCGGTGAGACGATTGATGAATCTCCGGAGCGAAAGGCATCGGGTGGGGGGCATGCGGATGATGGCGGGTATCGATGTTAGGATGGAACGGAGGATATGCAGCTGAGTGCGCATTATTATGGTACGGAGGGTCGTAATTAGACGGATAATTGGATGAATGGAGACCCGTAGTCTCTGGTCCGACATTATTCAGTCCAAAATTTGCCGGGAATGAAGAATTAATGTAATCGCTCTCCCAAGGATTATCTCGCGGGACCGGGGGAATAGTGAGGGGCGGAGCTCGTCGCAATGTATCCTGATGAGCAGGTATTGCTGGTGATTGTCGTAGTGGGTATGAAGAAGCCTGCGCCTGGTGTCGAGTGTCGAAATGTTCAAAACTGGAATAATTATAGGGAGGATGGCCGGCCATCGTTGCGTCTGAATGAGAGAGAAAGACGGTGAGAATGCTGGGTAACGTGGAAGGAAAAGAGCAACATACGTCCGTTATTATTCCAGTAAGCAGGGGGAAATGAAGGTGAGAAAACTTCGTTCCTGCTTGGTGACATTCTGGATGGGAGCGAATCGTGCTGTAAGTCTGAGTTAAAATTAAGAAGAGTGAATAATGAAGGCCTAAACTAGCAAATATTAAACAGCCGACCTGAATAGGGAGCTGCGAAAGCAGAAGAAAGTGGAGGAAGTACGGTGCGACTGCTCTGAGCTGAGCTATATGTTCCGCTGTGAGCGTTTACGTCTGGTGGGCTTCTGCGGTAGCGGTTTGAAGCTGGAAACGCAGAATCACGAATGTTCGACATACGAGTACAGAAGTTGGAACAAGAGAAGAAGGAGACGAGGCATTTAATACTTTTGAACCGAGGCTGAGGCTGAGTTGTGAACTAATTCATGACTCACAGTAGGTCAGCGTTGATCTTAGCGTGCTCCTTGCAAAGGGGTGAGGTTAGGGGGAGGTTGGCGTATGAGATTGGTGGAAGGAGAGCGCTGCGCGACACGTTACTGGCTTTAAAGCTAGACAAGGCACAATAAACAATTTTGGGACGGGGCCAAACAAATCACAGCATAAGAACGCCGTTAACTAAAACGTATATATAGCGTGACGTATACACTAGGTCTTCCGGGGTCGCAGGTTCAAGAGATGCAAAACTAGAAGTTTGCCGCTGCATCTTGACCTTTTTTAGGTGAAAGAACCTCGAAAGCCGGATTATTTCTTTGCGCACAAGTCTCTTCGACAATGGTATTTTTCAAGTGTCAGAACAGCGAGTATCCGCCTCGCGTCCTGGGGCTGTCGATGCGTCGTGCCCTGGAAAGAGCAGTGAACGCCTCGTGGAGAATGGCTGGGAATCGGTCGAGGTTACCGAAGACAGGAGGGCACAGCCCTGCCACGCTGGTGAAGGGAGGCAAAATCATGGCGACACGAGCTCGAGCCGAGTCTCAGCTTGGTGTGCTATGATGACGTTGTCTGTTGCAGGATTTTGTATCTTGAAATTGCTTTGCCTTGGAGAAGCAGCTCTCTGGACTGCGATCCGCACCGGAACCAAATAAGCCGACACGCCCCATATTTGGCAACTTTGCCGATAGCACAGTCACGGGACCCACTGCAATGCTGCAATTGAAAATTCTGTGACGCTAGGACAAACATTTGCGCCGACTTTGGCCCTGAATCCGGGATTGCGCTCTGCGTGAATACTTCGTCTATACCACGAACTGCCATTATTTGCACCCGCCCGCCGGAAGCGTCCATCGCCGTGCCATTTTTACGCAACTGCAAACGAGGCATTGCAAAAAGGTTATACGCCAAAATGCCAAGTAGGGTCGAACGCCACAGATCCCCTTCAAAATTGTGCGACTCAGCAAGTGTCATCCCATATCCCTTCCTTCCAGGCCGTGCCGTTGTGACCGGATGGATGTACTACCGACGCCGAAGCTGTGAAATAATAGTTTTGTCATTGGCATCAAAGGGTGAAGAGGTCAGGAGGGGCCTTTTGCCACCGCTTCCTGGCAACCCGGAAGCAAATTAGGAGATAGACATACTGGCGCCTACATTTCTAGGCCTGTCCATGTGAAGGCATAGGAGGCGCTCATTGTTTGCTCTCCATTTCTTTGAAGATCTGTGACGATACTATAACCAGAAGCAGAACAGAGTTACAGAGCGCAGAACCACAAATGAACTGGATATAATTGCCGGCCACTCCCGGCCGTTGTTGATGGTCGATCCATGTCGACATCACGTGCAGTGCATTATAGGGGTCTCCTCTGTCACTGCTTGCTAGTCTGCTACTGGTCTCCTGGCCTGGTAGTCCATCTGGTGCTGACGGACGTGGTCTTCTTACACTCTCATTGGTGTTCTCTGACTTGACACGGCATCCCACTGGAAACGCCTTCACGTCGTGTACTATGTATTCTCAGTTTCGTCGTCCTCTCCCGGCAACTCCAGACCTCGCGATGGACCAGCAGCACTTCAATAACTACTACGGCTACACCCCAAAGTCATCCGCCGATATCTACGCGGCCGCTTCACCATTTCTTCCTCCTGCTCCATACCCCCATTATGCTTCGCATCCACCGCCTGCCCGTGAGGATGGAGTATCGGCTCTGCCTGGTGGAACGCTTTTGCACAAGGGCTTCTATGATCTACTTGCATTGATACCTTCGACGGCAACGGCGTCTCGTTTTCTGTGGGGCGAACCGCAACAGAAGATTGAGGAACAAACAGTGGCTGGACCCAAATACGAAGACATATCACCTCGCTCACCAACTAGACCTGGACCTGGACTGCCTACACCAGGCTCGCCGAATGCATCACCTCGCAAAGGGAGACGGCTCAGCAAGGACATGGTTTCCAAGCCAATGAATTTTGTGTGAGCTGCCATTTTAGCCTCTGATACACGCCTTCTCCGACCACTTTTTTACTCGTAACGTCTCAGTCACCTGGTCCATGCATCGGATGCCGACCAGGCGGAAGCACTTCTCAGTAGATGGGGCCCTGACGGGATGGGAAAAATTGGAGGTACAGTCACCGCCTCATCTGCGCATTGCATAATGAATCCGAGCTTTTTCAACCTCTCTTCGTAGATCCTCGTTGGGCGGGCCCCATCAAGCTTCGTGTCCGCCAGCATGTCCAAGCTAAAGCTGTGAATGAGGTTGTTAATGCCCTTAATCCTTCTTTGAGTAGCGATGCGAGTGTCCTTAAGGCACCCCTTAGAGTCATGAATGGAATGAGCACGCCTACGGCGTCTACGATCACTACCGCCGCAACTGCGGGAACTCAGATTTCGAGTCGCCCCTCGCCTGTGGAGGGCCTTCCGAGAAACTCTACTCTGCGTGCAATGGGAGGTCTTAAAACACACCCCGAGCATGAGGACGAAGATGATCCGACTATAGGCGAAAAAGAGATGCCAGAGATACCCCAACAACGCACACCAAGGGCTATAAGCCCCTCGTTGCAAACACTAGAGAAGGCTGTTGCGGCTAAAATCTACTTCGAGAATTTGTACTTTCCACTTCTCCGTCACCCACCCTCGCGTGAACAGCGTCGGCTTGCCATGGAGCGCGAGATGGAAGAAATGCGATTGAGCGAAGACCGGAAAGCGGAGCTCCGAAGGCGATGGAGGCAGAACGAAACAGAATATCTAAGGGACCGTCGCCGCAAAGTTGACGTCTCGACCTTCGTGACGCTTAAGACAATTGGTCATGGTGTGCCTCCTCTTATCGATTAATGCACGAATACATGATGCTGACTGATTGCGGTCGCAAATCGGCGCTTACTTCAGGTGCGTTTGGTGTGGTTTCGCTTGTGAGGGAGAAGACCACTGGCCAGTTATGCGCGATGAAGCAGGTCCGGCATTTCACTTCCGTAGTTTCATATCTTCCTGATGATTCAAAACATTGAATCTCGACTCTGCATTACTAGCTCCGGAAGACGGATATGCTCCGTAAAGGCCAGGAAGGACACGTCCGTGCTGAAAGAGACGTCCTTAAGTCTGCCTCCTTGGTCAATAATCCCGGCGGGGCCGAGTGGATAGTCAGGCTGTTCTATAGCTTCCAGGATCGTGACCATCTTTACCTAGTGAGAATTCTTTATCACTTTTTGGTATACGATAATTCCTGATTTCATATCTGATTTAATCATCGCGGGTTCTGTTAGGTCTTGGAGTATATGGGCGGCGGTGATTTGCTGAACTTGCTGATTGAGAAGGACGTATTCGAAGAGGACTTTGCTCGCTTCTATATTGCAGAGGTTCGGTGTGAAAATACAAATAGGTGAAACCTCAGACCACTCACCCTTTTTGTTTCAAGATGGTTTTGGCAATCGAGTCTTGTCACAAGCTTGGTTTCATACATAGAGACATCAAACCAGACGTTCGTTGAAGAACAATCACTTCTTTTTATTTGCTGGGTTAATTTGTTATACAGAATTTTTTGTTCGATCCACAGGGCCATATCAAACTGAGTGACTTTGGTTTAGCGTGGGTGTGCCTTCTTCTGTAGTCACGCCGCTGCTGAGTGCCTCGCCTTACCTCAAATAGGACCGATCTTCATTGGGCGCATGATACCTCCTGTAAGTTACTTCTCGACGTATGGAGGCGGAGCGAAAGTGCCCGGCTTCCGACAGTGTTCATGGGAACTTCGGCAGTGTCCTTCTTTGAGGCATGTTGCTAACGTGTTTTACTTTTACCATTTTTACAGATTACGAGCAACAGCGGCGCGACCTTCTGCACAAATACGGCATTGACCTGGACGATGGAAACGGTTCATCTGATGGCACTAAGACCAAGCGTTTGGATCGTAAGGAAGTCAACCGGCTCATGAGTGGCGAGAATGGTGAGGGTATCTTCACATGGCGTGAAAAGAACAGGAAGAAGGTATGAGGATCTCACCCAAACCTTGAGTTACAAGGTGAACTCAGTTTCTTCTCACAGCTGGCATACTCTGTGTAAGCCCTGGAATTGTTGTGCTATCTGCGACTAACTCGTATTTGTCAATTGAAGCTGCGGCACTAACTCTTACAGTAAGCCTTGAGGCGTATCGGATTTTAGTGGGCGGTTACGAGGCTGACGACTATTTTTATAGTGTCCCCTGAAGTCATTCGAGGACATGGTTATACTTTCTCTTGTGACTGGTGGAGTCTAGGGGTGATCATGTTTGAATGCCTATACGGGTGAGTGCTGTGTTGTCTTTCATCAACAAGTCGGCGTCTAAATGTATTCCTAGATTTCCACCGTTCGTCAGCAACTCCGTAAGTTCGAGAATAACGGGTCCCATCACTCGTGGTGTCTAATCAAAACTGTCCAGCGCCACGTTACTCGTCAAAAGATATTAAATTGGAAGCAATCATTGAAATTCCCTGCGAGGCCACGCGTATCGCACGAGGGAATTAATCTGATGCAACAGCTACTGTGCGAGCCCGAAGACCGACTAGGGTCTCAGGCATCGTCATCTGTATCCAGACCAAACTCAATGGTGGTGCAGGCCCGACGGAGTGGGTTCATACTGCCAGATATGAGAGCTGGCAAGAGTGTAGACGGGGCCGAACATATAAAGGTTTGGTTATACATAATTCTGGTTGCAATCTATCTGACTCATATGTTCTAGGCTCATCCTTGGTTCAGGGGGATAGACTGGGCAAACATTCACCGTTACCCTGCTCCTTTCCGACCGGAATTACAGAACCCTGAAGACACGAGACATTTTGATGATGATATTCCTGCAGAAGTAAGCCGTCCTTCGCTTGGCATGCTGGTGTGGCGGATTGTGCTGAATCTTGCCCTTCACACAGCCTTTGGCTCCTGCTAATGGGGCACCCCCCGACGCCACAAAGGACCCGCTTCTTCGGGATAAGGTACATGGCGCTGAGATTCTGAACGTGAGAAAAGCACTTGCCTTCGCCGGATTCACGCACAAGAGTCCTCGCGCTATAACGTACCTTCGCGCTGACCACGCCTTTGGAGAAAATCTCTCCAACGATGACGCGGGAGAAGACAGGGGCCGCTCGACCGTTAGGGAGACACGGTCCATTCTTCGTTCTCGAGCAATGTCACTGTGATCGGCCGGCGGTGTTGTTACGGAATGCCTATGAAATTCATTGTCTCTTCTTCACGCAACCCTCACGACCTTTAACGACGACTCTTCTTGAACATTGTACTTCGATATCCATACTCGTTCCGCGTGATCTCGTTATTTTTTGTCACACTTCTTATTCTTGTTGTCATTCTTATGTGTAACTATAGTCCCGATACCTTTGATAGCAGATTGTACCATGATTAGTGTATGCACCGCCCAGCACGGGTCACTATGAACAATTTACACATCCTGGGAGCAATGTGATGTAAATTACTAAGAGAAGGGCTTCTTGACAAATGAGCACAGGGTGATCACATTCTGAAACAAGCTATTATTACTATATGTCTACATCGATTTAGTACAAGAAGCATTGATGATGATGGTGGCAATGAGCGGCCTAGCGCCTGTTCTTCTGTTCCAACTTTGTAATAATTATAAATACCGATGACCTTCAGAAGATTAAAAAATCCAGACCGACAGGATAAATAATTTGAAACAGAGCAGTGGAGACTAATGTGAAAAAGAGTGGCAAGAAGCAAGATAATAAGTTAGGTGAAACGAGTGATGAACCGATGTACCAAGAGACAAATGAAATTGGGGAAGTGGAAGTGGAAGGTAAGAACTAATATGCAACATTTCAGAGTGGATCTAAGTAGGCCTGAAATAGCAAAAAAAAATCTATTAGAAGTCAACCGAAGCGAAAGCACCGAGAATTTCATTCCTCTGGATTCTCGTCACCAGAACTTTCACCGTTCTTCGGTGCCTCTCCACCGTGAACGCGAAAGTGTCGTCGCATATTACTGTGCACACTAAAACGGCGTCCACAATCCGGGTGGGGACATTGGAACGCTGAAATCATAGCCAGTCAGCTACACTTGTTCCAAGTAATTTAATTTACCACTTACGTTTCTCTCCAGTGTGGCTGTTGTTATGTATCTGTGAGATATCGTAATCAGTAACGGAAACAAGTTAGGAAGCGATGTCACGTACCCTCAAGCTACTCGGTCGGGCAAAGCCCTTGCCGCAGTATTGACAAGAATAGCGTGCTTGGTGGTGCGTGTTAGTTGAATCGTCAAAGTTTATTTGGAAGGAACCTTGGACTCCCGATGCTCTCAGAGTACGGATAATGGCTGTCCTTTGTGGATCGGAGGGGGGCGCGCCTCGCGGATCAATATCGGCAATAAGGACGCCGAACGGTGACTGATAATCAACCGGACCTGCATTCGCAGGATGGGCGCTGGCCTGTGTCGGAGTCCTAGGATAGCTTGAACCGAGCTGAGTGTGAGGAAGGGGCTGGAATTGCAGCGCATTTGAAGGTGGCCTCGACCGCAAGTGAGATGACCCACTCGAACCGGATTGCGAAGACCAGAGTGAATCCGCAGAGTCTCGACGCCTGTGTTCATTCCAAGCGCTTTGCCGAGACGGGTCGCACATTCCACCAGGCCTGCCGGACGGCGCACCAGCGTAATGGCCGGATACTGCACTCGGGCTAAACCTATAGCCGCTAGGAGGAGAGTACTGACCTGCCGGCAGAACCGACGACGGACATCGCGACCCGGCATGTTCTGGAAATGCCACAGGTCGACGAGAAGAAACTTCGGGAAAAGCTGCTCCGTATGAATGTGAGGAACGTAGTCCGGGTGCAGGATTCCTTGGCGACGAAGAGCTACTCCATGAACTTTCCTGAGCACGGAGACAAATTGGTGAAATAGGAATGAGTTCTCGGTGGCAAGGGAATATAATGCCACTCAGACATACTCTGTTGTAGCGCATGTCTGGACTTGCTGATGGTGCTCTCATAGAAGCAGACGTGCGTGGTCTGAACTCATCTGCGAAGACTGGGTGACCATCATTTCTGGAGGTGCGTGGTAGACGAGGGGACGACTGAGGAGATGGTGTATTTAGTTGCTCTAAACGTCAGTTAATAGATAGTTTCCCGCAGCAGTTACTAAATAGCGCATTACCTCGAAAGATATCTCGGATAGGAGGCAGGGTAATAGGCCTGTCCCTGGAGCTGTCTCTTGAGGATCCAGTGGAGGGATATGGCATAGTATGTCTGAAAGCAGGAAGATTCGGTCTTGCTTGCTATATCGCAATCCGCCCTTTATTATATACTAAAGACATTGATCAGTATACGTGGATGTAAAGCCAGAAATAATGCAATTTATCACTTGCAAATTCGCCAGTGCAAACCAATAAGCCTCTAAACAGTGTACTCCCGTAACCTAGAACAGGCGGTTTCCACGACCTATGATTCCAACCATACGCAATGATGTTGGTGACCAACTAAGGAAAAGAGGTACGTTTCATAGCTCACCGAAGGCTTATATATCACGAAGGGTCGCTGCACTTCGTCTCATAAGCTATGAGTAGGTCAGCGGATCGCTCATACGTACCTTGCCTCTCTAATGCATTCCGTTTGCTGCTTACGAGCACAGCAATTCCGGTTGACACAGCTTTACCGGCAATCAGCTCTCAGGTTGTGCTCCATTGGGCCGCAAAGACTCTTAAAATGGCCGAAATTGCGCTTCTTTAGGGCTGCTCCATAAATCCTGAGTACCCTGCCGATGTTGACTGGTCCGTTTTCGGAGGTAAATCAGTGGAAGAAGCAGGTAATTACGGCGCTGCCACTGTTAGGTCCGGAGATATAGTTTGGAAGGTCCGAAGGAACGCCAATTCTGGCCCTGATGATCTAGTGCACTTGAAATCTAGTTACTGAATTGAGCCGAAAAGCCAGGATCACTTCCAGCGCTGTTGAAGGTTGCTCGACTTGTTCAGATCCGAAGCGGACGTTTCAGCTCCAAGGCAAGCTCAGTGTCTTTTGGTACTACGGCGCTGATTTGTTCAGAACTTTGAGATAGATAAATTTGCAGCTTAGGAGCCATCATGATGAACAAAGAAGGACGGCCGTGTTAGTGAAAGTGACTCGTTAACTGGGGTGATCTCCTTCCCTGGGCTCGGCAATCAAAATCCAGACCAGAAAAGGAAGAATCCAGTCTAATGATGATGATGAGAGCTGATGCGGGTAACTGTTGACCGACGATGGCCGTGAAGACATTGACGGATGTAGAATCAACACTCAATAATCTATGCTTAGCATCACTGCGGCAGGCTCGAGTATTATAATCGATTTGACACGGCTTGCAAATCACACGCTTCTGCAGATGGATGCGATGACGTTGAGCAGAACCTGTCCCGCCTAACAGCTGCGGCGCCTTCGCTGAGCGGAAATGCCACATACACATTCTGCGCACGTGTCAATGCTACGCGACCCGGAACGGATCGCAGTCCTATTTGACTTCGCAATGCTGTACAGTGATCGAGTTGATTCCTAACTCCATTGAGATACGCAAGACAATGCTCGGTATGGGCATATTGCAAGCGCCCACGGAATTCCGTGAGCAAGTCCGTTTAGCGACGGTACGTAGAACGAAAACGACCGACGCTTCGTGGAAATCATCGCCCAAATTCGACGCCACGTGATGGGATGTTCGTCCCGATGTGAACAATCTGACGATGATGCACAGGTGAGAACCGGCAGTCCAGTAAAATCCAAATCAAGAATGATGAACCACCAGATTTTAATTAACCAAAAGTAAACCATGGTGGATCAGGTCTACATATAGCCCGCTTATTACTGAAAGTAAACAGATGCGATCAACCGAGCTCGGATAACATTGGATATCGATATCACTGCATAGTATCGGAAGTTTCTTCAGGCGTTTTCGTGACTAAAGAAAGAGCGTGTAGTCCCTCCCGCAATTCGTCGGCTAGGGCACCGTATATCATCCTGTGTCTCTGCATCAAAGTCTGTGAGCTCCAACCATCAGCTATAAACAGGGACGTAAGACAAATATGAGGCCTGTTAACCTTTTCCCTGAAAGCATTCGAGACAACGGTGATAGAGAAGTCTGAAGGTTACCATGAGTAGGTATACGAGGCCGACTCGGATTTGATGGAACTAACGCGTTTCGCCATCGACTCCACCTTTTTCTTGCATCGCTTTATGATGTCTATGCTTCCAGGAGTCATTCTGCACGTCAAGAACACTCGGTTCGAGTATCTCTGTGAGCTATAAGACACGACTGTTTGCTCGAAGGTTTGATCCGATATGGATGAGCTATCGCACCAACCTTTTGCCGGATAGAAGTCTCAACGGGACCAATTACCGCATCCTGAGACGTAGACATTCGTTGACAGCGATGTAAAGCGGTCTTCGTCTGTTGAACAACGAGACGATGGAGCATGAAGGAACGATCGGTTGTTGAACTTAAGTCCCAAGTTGATTGGACAATGTGCTGATGTGGGCACGTGAACAAAGCGTCAGTGGGCGTCATTAGGTAAGCAAAAATAAGCGAAGATATGCTCTCGAGTCTCGGCGAGTCGGCGACCATATTCACCGTCTCGGCTTTGTACAAGAATTAATACTACCACCATGGTGGCTCCTCCTTCGCAGAAAACTATTCAGGCTGCTTACGAGGCTATAGAACCCAAGTTCGTCTGCGTAGGCTCTGGCATTGCGAAAATAAGGGACGACGGCTCTGATGGCGACGAAAGCCGTCTCCCTGAACCTGACAGTGAGATTATCATAAATGGCGATAAAATCATCAATTTCCTGCAAGAAGCCGATGCAGGGACAGTCAAGCATTGGCTCGTAAAGACTGGAAATTATCTGATACGTGAAGGGAATTGGCATAGCCTTAGTAAGCTGTCTGTTTTATTAGAAGTGTCTCTTGCAGTAGTTGTGTAAACGGGTTCTGCAAGGCCGAGACCGTAAATACACCCTGAAATGCTTTCCAAAGGGATACAAATTATATACCCGTATAACCGGCACTAAGGCAAACCCGCGTAGAGACAGTTATTTGTATGGTGCGTTCTTCATGATGTTTCCACAGGTCCATTGTCTGAATGCACATTAGGTTCGACAACTGACCGATGTAATCTGTTTCGATCGCCTGAGGTTATATAGTTGATACAGTAATGAATGGCAAGGCGTGGCTGATTCTGCATTTTCAGGAGTTTGCGTTGCATGTTAAATGGATGGCGTTTGGACACCCAACAGATAACCTAGGTCGACCTCTATGCGCATGTTGTTATTGCTCGGGAACGCCTCAAAGAGAAATCTCTGCAATGCTGAGGGACAAAGTCTGCCATATCTCCACGACTCGGTCTTCAGATAAACCATTGCAGTGTGGGCAACGGCAACGGCGCCGAACAACCACATCGAATGCTCCAATCATGTTCAAAGACTATCCTCGTATTAATCGTTGTAAAGACAGTCCTATATGAAGAGGAAAGCAATCGATTCTTGCCTTCAAATTACTGTCGCTTGTCCCTTTCTTTCGACTCACTAAGGCTCATTCTGTTCGCCCATTGCATCAACGCTACTTCTTCGCGTCATCACAGTCACTTTCTCCCAATTTCATAACTGAATTGTAAAAAATTCCCTCTTGCTTCGTTTTTTAAAAATAAACGTGTATGGTCATCGTTGTCGAAACAGTCAGAAATAGGGTGTTTCCTAATTTATTTTCGCCGTGTTAAACTTGTACGGCGGAACAGCAGAGGCTCATTTATCATTTGAAACGCGTGACGTAACGCGCGGCAAGGATAACGACTTCCGCAATAGACTCGTACTTCATCTCCATCACTTCTTTCAACATGGCCGAGAAAGAAATGAATAGGCACCAGCGGGGTATGGTAGATGGGTGCTTCGAGGAGGGCCATTATCAACGAGGCATCGCAACTCTCAACCAACTGCGAAAGGAGAATCTTAGACCTTCGGCGTGAGTTCAATATTATATAGATGTAGAGCTGATATAATGTGGAACCTCATATCAATACTTTCTTCTTCATTTTTACCCCCTCAGTGCGCATGTCCGACAATTAATCTATATTTCTCTGTATCCACCTCCGCCATTGAAGGACCCGTCGAAGGAAAAAGGAAAGAGGAGAGAGATGACTGTCGTGAGCGGCTCCCCATCAAAGCAGATTCAGCAGGCCAGGCGACTCCAGAAACAGGCCCTCTTTCCGCCTCCAGAAGCTACGCAAGCAGCAAAAGAGCTTCTAGATCAGCTCGTTAAGGACTCGATCTCACCCGAGTCGCTGCTACGAGCCATCCCATGCTATCCTCTCTCCGAAGCAGAGCTTGACGATTCACCTCGCACACTGAGGCCAGGTACAGTCACGGGCAATTCTAGCGTGGTGGAAGATATGGACTCATACGTCGCAAAGCAGGCTGTAAGGCTGAAGGAATGCAGGGATTGTTGGAGTATGCTGCGAAAAGGTGTCGTCACGCGACAGGACCTTGCTTTGATGCAGAAAGAAGACCCGTTCCTCGACATAGACCCCGAGGAGGACGAAGAAGCGGACTTGTCCTCGGCAGTAGTCGGGAAACACTCATGGGATCTATTAGAGTGGTTTATTCTACTATTCGAAAAAGACCAAGCTCTCGTGGAAAACCACGGAAATGAAGAAGGCAAATATTCTATTTTTCTATGGCAAGCTCATCACCTTGCTGACCTCGCCAACAGACTGCTACTCTATCCTTTTGCTATCCCAAATACGACCTGCTTCAAGAAATGGAGACCCGCGTTCCTGTGTGGACTCAGTACTGGATATTGTGTTTTTATGTTACAATCAGAATGACCAATGGCGCAGAAGTTTGGGGAGACGTTTAATGAATTCAGTGAGCAATGTGTATTATATGTCTTGTAGAAGCTTCAAAGAATTGAGCCCGTGATTTTTCTAGCTGATACCCCTGACGAAAAGCAAACACTTCTCCCCATCACAATTCCTGACAACAGTCGGTGTCCGGCTTCAAGCAAGTCAGAACGATGTGCTGCGATTGTTCCTTGGGGATTTACCAGAGTCTACATTAGGACATATGTTCAAGGTAGCAATATGCGACCGATATCTTACACAGAGCCTCCGTGGTGCCTCGTCTGCAAACAGCTCAGCAGGACGTACTCGTCCTCAGGCGCGGAGAGTACGACCTCTGTCTGTGCATGTGGACGGCAAACGGGACTCACAGTCAGCATCTCAGACATCACGGAACCAAGCTGGTGATCCCCAATGGAACTTACCTACACCATATCGAGTCCTGAGTCTCCTAGAGCGTAACTCGGACCTATGGGCGCGCGGAGCCGTTTCATTGTCAAACCTGACCGTCCTCTTCCATCTAGTCACAGCGTTTGGCATACTAGCTGCTGAATATGACGAGCACACGGACCGTCAGTGGGTCGATGCAGTCCTCGATGGAGAATTGGAACGGAAAGTCAGTGAAAATTTCTCGGGTGATGGTTTAACAGAAAGTGATGGAAAGGTGGTGAAGACAATGCGCTTGATCCTGTCGAGCAAGTGCAATGGCTGGAAACAAGTCTTCATTAATTCTTGAAAATTTAACCAAAATCTACCACAAAGCAATGAATACATGGTTGGCAGACGTGTCAAAGTCGTCCTTGAACAAAGAGCCGGTCATCCCCAATCTCCGTTCCACTTTGGATGCCTGCAGGTTCTATGCTTTGAAAGAGATCGAGGGGTATATCGCCGATGTAATGTTTGCTGAAACACATCAGACCAAGCACACCTAGAAATCACTAAACTCAAACTTACTCGCCAAATCCTCCGACAAAGAAGACACTCTACAAACATGATGATGAGTAAGCGGGCCGACTTTAACGCAAAGTTCATAGGGTCAATATCTTACATGGGGGTCAAATCTAGCCCAATACGCCTGAACGGACGAAAATGTCAGGTTTATGTCAAAATAGCACGGCAGTTGTGTAGCCAACCTCATGAGCACCATCAGGGTCATCGGGTAACCACCATTTTGCATCTGGGTGATGCTCAAGGTAGCAATCTTGAATACCTGAATTGACCGCAAAACTTGTCTCCAGGAAAGTAACGTTGCCGATGAGTGACACCCGAGCGCGACTTGCCGCAGGCGGAGAGCTCCAGACAGTCATGGAAGCAGAATGAGTTGGGGAATGCCGGATATTGCGTGTATGGCGGGAGATTGGCATCGTAATTAAGCTCAATGATCCATTCGAGTAACAGCTAAGTTGGATAAGGTCGCGTTAGAGTAGTGCCATATGTTAACACGAAGGCGCGGAACATCATTTTTCACCTCGCGTAATACTCTTGCAATGCGAAAGGCTCCCCTGTCCCACCATTTCACCGTTGAACAGAATGCTCATTTCGTAAATTTAGTATGTTCTAACCTTGTAAATTCGTGTTGGCTGGGAAAATGGTGGCCATGACACCTATAGCTTGAGGAGAGGCAACGAGCTGCCTTGCTAGGAGAGCTGCCCCAACCAAACGTATTCTCTTGATTAGTCAAAAACGACCATCAGCGATACACAAAGACGTCCTACCCGCATCTCTCACTGTCTCCCTGCAGAAGACGAACGGCACAATAGTGCCAACGGCGAGTGCGAGGCGTTGGACAAGCATACCGTGGTGGGAATAGAGGGTGAAGGAGTTTAACTGATAAGATAGGAGATAGCTCATCAATTTCACCGAGACTAGTAATATTACATAATCAATTACGGAGCCAATATCACTCTTGTTCAATTGTTCAATTAATCTCATCCGTCTTCGTCGTCGTCGTCCTCTTCTCCCTCGCTCACTTCGGGCGACGCATCAATGAGGTCACCGTCGTCCATCCCACCAGTATCCCTCCCTCGACTTTCTTGCTTGTGCCACATCGAAGCCAAGAACTCTGGGGTATTGGCATCCGTTATGGCCTTGTCGTCCCTGACACGCATAAATCGAGGGAAGCGTAAGCTCAGTCCCCTATCTTGGGACACAAGACCAAGAGCTGCCACCGACACTGGACTTAAAGTGATACTAGGCGCATCATGAGCTACAAGAGTGTTGATCCACGGAGGTCACTTACTCTGCTCCTCGTATTTCCCAGACTTCTTGAGGTTTGAAATACACTTCTGGTGAATAGCCTAGTTCAAAGTAAGTAGTCATGTCAAGCTATTTAGATTCTTGTCAGGATGTAATCTACTTGCCTCCCGAGTTGACATTCCAAAGTGACGTGCGAGAACAGGCTTCAGAACCTTCTGCATAGCGCTCTTGCAGAGACTCACAGGAATTGGATTAGCGTGGAATCTAGGTTATACGTCAATCCACATACCTTATAGAATTCATCCGTGAATCCTTTGAACGGTTGTTAAACTTGGCGATGACGGCATACAGACGCCGACGACTTGCCTGACATGCATTTGCAAACTCCCACAAGTTGCCCTGATCCTTCGTCCCAAACAGCGAGGAGGATCGGACTCCACCATGCAGCTTTTCGCCCATTCCCATGCCACGCACCTATCGGAACCAAGTCGAGACTATCGCCCAGCCCGAGGACATAGTCCTTTTTCAATTTGAGCCACGCCAGTGTCCGCTTGTCTGTTCCAGCGGTATAGATGGTTAGCAGGCACTATTTCAATGGTACATTTTCACTCGCCTGGTTCATACGTAGCTGGAAGAGGCTTCTTTCGTTGCTTCGTCTTCGCACCATTGGGATCTTCATCGACTTCTCGGCTATCAAGAAGCTTGTAGAGATTCAATTTCGGTTGCAAAGCGCTACACCAATTTGTATTTCACCTTGATCATCAGTCCCTCTGAACGACCATCCACCGCCTTCTGCCAGAATTCTTCCACTGCCTCCCGTCCTTCCTCGCTTTCGCAGCATTCGACATGGTCAAATTTAGAAATAAAAGGGGAGCTAGGATGAATAGGCGGAAAGTAAGACCTAAGCTTCTGCCGACGTAAACGGAAGGGCTGCTCAAGTAGACTCTTTTGGCGAGGGTAAGCCAAATGACCGGATGCTCATGTACAAGTTATTCCTTACCTCTTCATTGAGGAACATGAGATCGAATGCATATACGCAGACTTTTATCTTCACATCTTCGAGCCGAACGTCCTTCCGAGCACGATTAGAGAGTTCCTGGAAAGTCCTTAACGAACCATCTACGGCATCAATTGCGACTATTTCCGTGTCAATGATGAAAGATCTCAACAGGCTGGATGATCTAAACATTTCTTCTACAAGAGCGACTATGTCCGGGTACTGCAACGCGGTTAGATACTGCATTTAGTTGACAAGGGAGGAGAACCTTATCGGTCATTTCCTCCAAATGTCGGGAGAATATCCGGACGAAAAGATCGCCATCTTCGTTTTTCCGTGCGTGGATCTGCGCTCTTTGTCCGTCGTATTTGAATTCTGCAGTGAACGGCAGATTGCCGAGACGATCGTATACCTCATCCAGAGAGCGGGTCGGAGAACCCAATGTATGGTGCAGCGGTAATCCTGGCAAAGTCAGCCATGAAGCCTTACCGAATCGCAGACCTTGCTGCTCACCGACTGTCAAGGTTACTTTCTCGGCTAGCTCTTCGGGGCCACCTTCCAAAAGGGCTTTGGCAATATGGTCAAAGTTTGGATGCTGCACATAAACACGCTTCACCAAGCCTTCGGCAGCACTGAACTTAACCATAATCTTCTCCCTCAACGGATCTTCTTTGGCTTTCTTCTTAGCTTCTCCAGAAGCGGCTTTGATAAGTGCAAGAGACTGAGGTGACACGAAATATGGTGAATCATCAGGAGGAAACTTCTGGCAGTTAGCCGGTCGGGTGAGGACCAAAGCACGGGCTAGGGCGGTGAGGATTGAAGTCCTAACGGCACCAACCCTGATATGTTGTGACATCGTGCGGACAAGGTAGCGTATTTCTTCGCCTTTAGCCGATAGAAGGAGTTTTTCCGCAATAGACTGCCTTTGTTTTGTCGCTCCCGCTCCTTTTGCATAACAAATTTTTAGCAAGGAACTGTAGACGCCCGTCACAGTAAGCGAGGCGTGAGGTATGAGAGTCCTCAGTTTCGACTTTGCCTCGAATGCTACATCCCCCGCATCCCCGGACTTTGTATACAACCGTTTCAAAGCTGCAGGGGTAAGGCCCGAAACATGCTGGATCGCACTCGAAATAGTTGACGGTCCGAGACCGAGTTCAATAGAAGTGTATGGCGGTGCTAGCGAATTAGAAAGAAGGTAAAGCGCGGGAAGTAGCGCAGATGGATCGTGGTAGATAATGAATCTCAATGCGTTCGTGAGGATGTTATAGATGGAAATGCGAGATCTTGTGCCAGAAAGAGAGCATAGTGTGTGTGCTAGGAACGAATAAGGAGCTGGTTCCGGCGCAGAGGTTGGCTTGTCTGCCCAGGGATTCTGCATGACAGAAAGACACAGTGGATCTTCCGCCAGATTCGGAAGTGACTCAGTCTCAAGAGGTAATCCGTGAACCTCAGACGAAAAATTAGCATTGGATACAGGTTTTGCCCCATGAGATGCTTGACGAGGCGAATTCCTAACGCCGTCCCGGTCTGCGACCTCCGTGGCTGATTAATTAGTGAAACAGGATCAATTTGAGTTAGTTTGTTGTTCGTACGCAATCTGGCCTGGGAAACTCACTGATCTTTGAAACATTATCTGCAGCGTCGACGTCGATGACTTCACGAGAAGGTTGCTTAATTGATGGTGTAGTTTGGCTTGTCTTCCATTTCTGTTCCAGTGTCCTCAAAGTTTCGAGGTTAATACCCTCTGCAGCAGCAAGGCCCAGCGCAAAGGCCTCGTCATCTTCAACTGTTACATTGGAAGAGGATGGGCGCATAATACTGTCAGGTGATTCCATTTCTGAGGACTTCTGCGGAGGCTTTTGGAAGAACTTTTCGAGGCCAACGCTGCCGTCATGATGCTGTAGTTTGCGCTTCTTCGCAGGTGAAGTAGTTGACGCTGCGGGGCGCCTTGGAGGCATCGAAGGAAACACAAGGTGATAAAATCAAGTGAAATTGGTTGTGTAACACAAATTTTGCAGAAGCATCGCAGAGTGTGAAGGGGGTGGAGAACTAGTGCCTGAATCCTCCGACTGCACGTGTTGTGACCGCGGGAACGGAATGCCGATCATGCCCGCAACCGTATCTACAAAGTACTTCTGTGTTTGGTGATCCATTTTCCGCATTTTACCAGTGGTTGCAGTCTTTCTCAGCAGCTTTCAGTGAAAGACGGACACCTCAAGCTCAACGCTAGCGTGGCGCTTCTAGAAAATGGAATCGACTTCGCATTCATTTCATTTTTCCGCCGTGATAGGTACGGCTTGACCTTCTTGGACTTTGTCTGCATATGCTGATACTCTGATCTGCTACAGTCATCTCAAAACCCGGTCCTTCCGTACCGTGAGCAATGAAAGGATCTAAACTAGCTTGGCCCAGTCATGAAACCCTCGTAATTTTGGTACTGATAAGACGAATTGCCTTCTGCTTTTAGCTCCTTATGTGCTATGAGCATAGTCCGACTCGTGAAACTTAGATCACATCCATTCACGCTTGCCACGAGCCCGACATAGCTGTGCCTTAGCACAGAACGTAACGGGAAGCATTCCGTCACGAGGTATATCTGAATTAGAACCAGATTGACGAGATCTCTGAATCCCTACAGGCGAGGTCCGATCTTAAGGAGCTCTACCTGGTTCCTATCCGGATCACTCCTATCTAGTTGTACTGTTCATTTGAGTCTGTTTGCCGCAATCCAATATAAATAGCTCACGCTGCAGCGAGGGCCTTCACGTAAGTCTTCATTCTTCTGGGGACGAGGTGAAATAATTCGCATCGATTGCTTTCTACTTTCGCATCTTGCCGTTCCGAGAAAGCGCTTCGAGGTCAAATTTTGATCTCTGAGCATCAAGTGAAGAAAGTAACTAAGGACCATCAAATAATTTTGCATAGCTGCAACAGTCTCTCGACAAATTGCTTCCAGTCAGAACTGCCTCATAAATTGGCAGTACTTCCGAGTCTTCAACAATTCCGATACGGATAATTTGGTCCGCATCGGGTTCAAAACGCATTTAATCAATTCATCACCTCCAAATTGAACCGATTCTTTTCCACATTGCATTGTTGGCCGCTGACGTTTTCTAATGCGATGAGTCGCTCCCGGGCGCCGGTTTCAATTCTATGCTCATCTTGACCCATTAGCCAGGTGGTATCATGGCCTGTCCGTCCGGCGTACCCGAGAAGGCGATGCTAGATCATCTTGAGGCGAGTCGATACAGTGGTGTTCTAGTTCTTGTGAGGAATGACTTGCGGGTATTCTCCTAAGTTTCATGCTCAGTGTCTTGGAAACTCACGCTGGTCACAACAATACAAATCTGCGGCCGGACATAACGGGATTTCGTTTTCATCGGAATCCAAGTAAACAAGGTCATTTCTTTTGAGCGCCCCGGATGGGTACTTCCCGTTATTCGCCGACCAGGACTGACCCAAAGAACCCGTAAGAAAAGTATTAACATCCAGTGAGCACTTTTTGGACCCAACAGAGCATGTTTCTCATATGCATGGGACGTCCGGAACAACGTATCCGGTCACGAGTTAGTTCAGCGCTAATAGGCAAGTGGGAAAAAGGTCCGTTTGAGTGATACTTTCATGCAAGAGACTCTGTCGGAAGCTCGTCAAATCTTGCCTAGCCCATCGGGACGCTCAATACTCTGATGTTAACTTTTGTTGAACCTGACGAAGAGACTATTGTAGAGAAGAGCTTGATGCAGAGCATGTTTGAGACTTGACGATGTAATCACTGGTGCATCAAGCGATGAGACGAAGACGTCCTGACCTCGAGCGCTACCATGCACGAGGCGAAGTTTGATCTTGCCTTTTTATCTTTTCATCTTACGCGAATGAGGCTTTGGATGCCTGATTTATCGGATTCAACCATAACCTACTCCTATTACCCATGTCTCCCTTGGTTTGCCGCGTGTCTGACGGTCCTGAACCTAATTCTCACCATACCACCCATGGTTGTCCAAGCCCGAGCCCTGTGACCGACACTAGTGCTCATCGTGGCTCGTAGTGAACGTGCCCCGAGTCTTGTGCGGATTGACCTGTCATGATCTCGGTACCCTGATACAAGCACGAAAAAGCGCCACGAGTCTCTCGTATTGCTTGCTGCCTAATCTTAATTCAAACCCTTCATGGTGACATCGTTAATAAAATCAAAAGTACGGTGAACTTGCTGGAACCCCTATCCTTTTATGACGCGCAAGCCCCGATCCGTGTTTTAGTGTAATCCGACTCGAACTCTCTCGTCAAGATTGATTTATTGTCAGGGAATGCGGAGATCTGCGGCTAGCTCTGACACTCGGTCCACCCAAGCAAACATGACACTAGCCCGTGTACAGTTGACCTTAATCTCGCACTGCACGGCTTAAATTACCAACAGCTTTCGGTGAATGGTCCAAATGCTTTAAAGCCAATGGCTTCAACTTGCGACGACCATTCAATCTCCTCCCTCGCTCACAATGTCGGACTCCCGCTATCCTCCTCACGGCGCTGTTCCTCATGCACAATATACCTCAGCCCAAGGATACTCAACATCTAATATCGCCAATGGCTATCCCCAACGCTCCCAACGTCCTCCAGTGCCATACCCACAAGGGCAGCCCAGCTATTCTCCGTCATATCCGACAAACCAATACTCCATGACTCAACGCTCCATGACGCCGTCCTTGGCCGGACACCCGCAGGCGGGCTACTCCCAGGACACGTCAAGGCACCGTACTCAATCAATGCATGGAATGTCTGCGACAACGTCGGGAAATTATGCTACTAGTCAGAATCCTTCTATGCTTGGCCACCACCGTACACATTCGCAACTACAAGCCGCGCAGCTTGATGCCAGCTATATGGCTGCACATCCACATGCCATCCCAGCTGAATACTTGCAATCCACACCGGTACCTGGCTCACCGAGTCCGTCCGACTATTATTATGGTCATTCTTCAAATGTTCAGGATGGACAAGGTTCCGCATCTCCGCAGCGGCCGTTTCCTTGTGATATGTGTGCATTGTCGTTCAATCGGCAACACGATCTCAAGCGTCATAGAGACACTCACTCTGGAGAAAGACCATTTTTGTGCAACGGCGGATGTGGAAAGACCTTTACCCGTAAGGACGCACTGAAGAGGCACCAGGTTAGCAATTTGTATCCATTTGTCCCATTCACCTTCAATCTGATGTTGTCGTCTAGCTTGTGAAAAACTGCGGCCGGTCAGACGACTGATTCGGAACATTCACGGACCAGCCTGACCCCATAAGCCAGAATTCGATGGCTTCCTGACTTATTTGTTTTGAAAGTGCTTTCCATTAATTGGCTTAATCGTTTCTCTTGATATTCCTCGTTTATTGTTCACTCGTAATGCTCGCCGTTAATGCCTTTCCTGAAGAAACGGACGACGATCGCCTGTTTTATTTAAACCTGTCTTATTTTGCGTTATCTGCGCCACGCACTAATCTACAATCATTAATTGCATGTTTTGACGAGGAAAATGATGATAGGCTTCGAGACTGACGTACTATCGGTCACTCCGGTGACTTCTTGCGAGATATGAGGCGTCCCATGCAGACGTTGCCCTGCATGCCACATGTCGAGAAGGCGATGTGGGGGTCATGTAAAAGCAGCCGGGGCGACGTTTCATCGAATTGACCCGGATTATGCCTCCACTGATCGCAGGATCCTGAGAGTCTTGAGCGCAGATCCTCACGTTAAGAAAGCCCGAATGGTCCGATTTGTCGCTGTTATCGATAGTTCAGCCTCAAAAGCAATGGCTCATAGACGCGTCTGGGCGTCGGCGGCCCACTCATAAGTAGTCCGTGTCCGAAGGGACCGCAACCAAGAGTATAGATTTGGTAAAATGTGATGATACAGGATGGAGCGGAATTCTTTGGCTTCAATTCCGACCTCCGAAGAGCATCCGCCTAAGTATATACTGTGCATCCATGGTCGCACGGTTCTACGCCGCCGGAGACGGAGACACGTCCTGACCCTCCACGGGCTTGTCTTCGCTTTGTGCGGCTATCGTGTGGAGCTTGTACTCCAGGATCCAGGCATCACGCGGCTCAATCTTCTTATAATAATCCTGCCGAGGCATATGCGTATTTAGTCGGATACACGCGCAAGTCGTTGTACTTAGCATTCCAAATTGATAGACAAGACCGAACAGTGGCTTACAACCGCGAGACCGGCCTCTGTAAAGCCGTGGCGTTCGTAAAATTGTTTAGCATCCTCATTCGAGCATTGAACATGGAGGTAAACGGTTGAGATCTTCGGTTTCTCGCTCGCCTTCGCGGCATCTAGAACGTGTTGGAGTGCCTTTGAGCCTATTTTCCGAGATCGGTATGGCTACGCGGCGGAAGCAATCAGTCCAAGTGAGTGCCTTGGCCGAGTTCTGGTTTGTTTTTCATAAATCTTACAGCAAGAACGCCCATGGTCATCAGGTACAGTCTAGTTTCATTGTTTATTTCTTCAAAGCGACAACAGACGGTGCCAACGGGAATATCATTATAATATACTAAAAGCGGTTTTTTCAGCGATACTCGGACTAGAGAGAATGTTTAGAAGAGGGGAGAGGGACGAACTGAGTTTGCAAAAGTCTTCGACTTCCGGTTGGACGATACCCTTATAGAATTTTTCGGAGTACTTGACTGGGAAGAGGGTGGAGTTGAGCACCCTGGCCGTCCCGAGATTGTTGTTTGTGAGAGAGGAGAAGGAGACGCGGTCGACAGGTGGCCGTACTGTCGTCACGGTAGTGGTCGACATTGTGCAAGTTTCCCACCAAGCGATCGTCTCCCGCTAACCTTATTTGTTTGCTCTTTTCTTTTCTCACACGCTGATCTACCACCCATTTATCCAGGTCCTAGGCCTGGTCGTTGCACAATGCACATGCATATCAGTCCGAAATCTCTCGAAATACGTACTCATCACCTACTGCTCGCTTCTCGTCCCCTCTGTCTGGCAGTCACTATCCGGGGATGCTCGTTTGCATTTATTATCGTAATTACGGCACAGCGCGTTGCTCAATTCATCACAGCGCATCTTGCCAATAAGCCTCTTCGCAGTAATATTGGCATCCTATAACTCGGATCGCGGAGTATTACCACATCGTGCATGCAAAGATGGTGCCTGCTCTACACAATCGCTGCTTAACATTCAGCGGACGTCCAGGACGAGCGCGCTCAAGCTGACATGCTCTGTCCGAACCTGCGGAAGCACAAGAGGGGTGGTCGCAATGGCCAAGATCATCTAGATCCCAGCATACTCAATCGTGCGCACATGCCGGCCGCACTGTTCGCAATACTGCCGCCAAAGATAAAGGGGGTTTATGTTGGTCTCATGGTCATTCGACCACCGCTAAGCGCCACTCAAGACATCCAATATACGCAATACAAGATCCAAGATGCGTCCAAGAATGAGTTTGTCCCGCTAGCGCTGCGTTGACCCGTACTCTGACCCGGGTAAAGCGCGGTCGGCCGTTTGATCCTACCTACCACCTACATGCTGCTGACTCCGCTCCAGGCCCGACGGATGAGTGGTCAAATTTCTTCACTCTTAACGCCTCAATCAAGATCCTTACGGCGACCACTTGCGAAACGCCCGAGATCTCATGATACCCGGCGGACGGTGTGGTAAAAAAAAGTCGATCCCTGAAATACGCATCATCAAATGTGGCTCTCAGAGGTGCCGCGAGCCTTTTCGATTTTTCCAAACGAAGAGTACAGTGCCCCGCCAATTTGAATGGAAATAAGGCGGCCCTTCTTAGCTTTCGTCAACTGCGTTGAGACCGTAAAACGAGTTGATGGGTGAATACGCAGGGTCGGATGTAGGTCTTACATGATGGAAGAATACAACTGTGCTTGACCTCGTGCCTCAATAAGGGTCCACAAACACGAGTTGAGGAGCTTTCACAATTGCGGAAGCAAAACCAGTCAATCGTCCCAATACACATGGGGCAT